>NW_026117322.1:0-33225 GCF_001640805.2 Lates calcarifer | reverse complement strand
CTGTGCTAACACCGGAGCGGCGAGTTGGCTGTTTCCTCTTTGCCGAAACCGCAGCATTGCAAACAAGAGCGGAACTTAAAGTAAAGAATCAATCTCACCAGGCTAGTATCGTTCTGATACCGATACCGACTTGGTATCGATACTATCAATATTTGGGTCGATCCGCCCACCACTAATTTATTCACTTATCAATATTTATCACTATTCAATATTCAAATCATATCACACCAGTATTTAGTATTATTAAGATGCTATAGTATCCATCCACCAATGAGATAGCTGGGAGCACGGGCAGGCCAATCATGCACGACGAGATTGGGTGTGCTTTTTTTTTTTTTTTAAATTATCAAAAATATCAGAAATTCTCAACAAAAACAGTAATTACAATAATAACAGTAAAAGACACAACATTATATTACATACAACATAGAATCTGTTAACATTCGTTCTCATTTAAAAATACAAATAACAGCCTTTTATCCTCTGTTTCGCTGAACAAGGTATTGTTAAATGCAAAAAGTCTCTTGAAATTGTCTCTTTCTGCTGCATAAAACAGTTTAAGGTGGGCCTTTAAGAGATTTGCAAACAGTTTGGAAATGTTTATACCTCTGCCTTCGTACAGAGCTGAGTTCCTCCTAAGCCAGGCCGCATGCCTAGCAAAGGCCAGTACAGTGTTGACCAGAATAATGTTTTTCCCTGGGTCTTTCCCTGGATGCCAAACAGATATGTCCTGTTCCATTCACTTTCTGTGCATAATGAGAGTCCACAATGATCAGTCAAAAGTTTCTTTACCATTTCTCTGTGTCCTGACAAACGGGCGGCTGAGAAAAGGTGTTCAAAGTCTCATCCATCATTTTACACACCGCACATTCTCTTTTGTATAGCTTCTTATTAATTTGGTGCTGACAACACCAGTGAATATCTTCCTGTGCCTTATTTTGAAGTCTAAATTAAAGATTTCTGGGTCATACATGGGACATCTATATTCTTCCAGATTGTGCTGACTTCATGTGAAGGGAAAATCTCCTTCCAGATCTTTTCTGAGGCTGGTCTCTTATGACTTTTACCAAGAAACAATTTTACCAGTCTCTAGTTTTCACAGATGCAACATTAATAGTCTTCCCCCAAGGCAGAGGAAGAAATTCAGTCCTGCACCTTGCAACTGCTTTTACCCAGCAGTGTGCGCTAATCAGGCAGCAGGCACTTCTCAAGTTTCCCTGCTATCTTTACAATTTGTTGTTTTCTGTATTTTCCTCATTTCACTCAATTTCCTCAACAAATATTCTAAAATAAAGTTAACATTTGCATCCATTACTTGTCCCACCTTTGTGAGGCCAGCAGCCTCTAGCTTACTGCACACCAAATATCTCCCCTGATAAGTAAGACAGGGGTTTCAGAGGAAAGACATCTGCAACACGTTTTTTTTCACTGCATTCAGGCCTTAGGTGGGCTAAATCCTTCCCAATGCCTCCAGCCCCTCTCGGTAGAACCCTGGCAGGCCTCTAAGAACATTTCTGGGTGGGAGAGTACACAAGTTGTACACACTCCTCTCTCCGTATTCCACTATGCAATCAGCCAAGAAGTCTTTCCAGGGGTGTTGCTGGGCCTGATCCAGAAACTTGCTTATCAGTTTCACTCTAAGTGCATCTCTTTGGCACCCACATCTATTAAGGCTAGCCCTCCTCCTTTTTGTTGCCTATTACAGTTCTCTGTGCTATCACATCCCTCTACCTTTCCATGGGAAAGAGGAAATCGTACTGTTCAAAGAATTTAATGCCCACTTTATCTAAATCTTTCACAGTAATATTTGTGTCATCCGCGTACTGATAAATTAGACTATTCTTCTCAAAAGGACTATCAATACATTTAATCGTCTTATCCAGTTTTACTAAAGCTGCCAGAGGTTCTGCTGAAATACTATAAAGCACTGCTGACAGGGGACACCCTTGTCTTATCGAGCTTTCTAACGGAAATGATTCTGTCAACACCCCATTTATTTTCACACAACTCTTGGCATTCTTATATAACAGCTTTAACCATGATACCAACCTATTACCAAACCCAAATTTACTCATAGTCTGCATTAAATAATCATGCTCTACCCTATCAAAGGTCTAGTTTAAATCTACACTTAATAATATGCCCCCCTCACCATCACTGTTCATTTGCCCTGCAACATCTCTTACTGAACAGATGATATCAGTGATATCCCTCCCCAGAATACTATATCCCTGCGTGTACAAGATAATACTCCCAACTACATTCGTTATCCTATTGCTAGCACTTTAGCTAATATTTTATAATCACTATTCAGTAGACTTAAAGGCCTATTATTTTCCAGCTTATTTGGATTCCCCTTTTCTTAAACAGAATAGTTAACATCCCCGTAGCCATACATTCAGGCATCTCCTTCCTCTCTTCCATACAACACTTTCCATAAAATCGGTGCCAATATATCAGAAAACGCTTTATCAAACTCATTTGTTAGTCATCCAACCCAGGGCTTTTGTCATTTTTAGTTTGTTCTATCGCCACTTTTATTTCATTGACTGATATATCACTGTCACACATTTGCTTATCCTCCTCAGATATCTTAACACCCACTGCACTCAACACTCTATCCACAGATTCCTGATCGACACCTTCTTTCTTAAACAAATTGCTATAAAAAGATTGAACTTCTGCTAATATACCAACAAAATCACTTACTTTCTCACCTTTTCTATTTTCCAAGTCAGTAATAAAATTTTTCCTTTTAATTTTTTCCCTCAAGGTTAAGGAAGAACTTTATGCACTTCTCCCCCTCCACTACATATTTACCTTTGGCTTCTTGTTATGGGCACCCCTACATTTCTCTTTCTCCCAAATTTTCCAAATCACTTTGCAACTGTATCAGTTTTGCCCTATCATGATTTAGATCCCCCCTCTATTATTTCCTCTTCTTTTTTTAGATTCTCCCTTAACTCCAACTCTTTTTGCTTCCTTAAAAAAACTCCTTTTCTTAGCATAGCTAATATTTTTCATCTTTATTTTATTCTTAACCATTCCCCACCAAGCACAAATATTCTTTTCATAGAACGGGTTCTTTTTTTCAAACATTAAGCAATTAATAATACATTTTTTTGTATTTCCTGTTCAGCCAAAAGACATGAATTTTAAACACCACACTCCCCCCACCTTTCCCACCCCTGTTTTCCCTCCAACTGAAATGTAAGAGCAGCATGATCACTTAAACCCATGAACTTATATCTTATGTTCCCCAAAAAACTAAAAATACTTCTTTTTAACTAAACATAAATCAATTCTGCTTTGCTTAATATTTCCCAACACAATCTGCCGCCTTGAAGATTGCCTTTTGTATGGATTCTCTTCCCTCCATACATCAATCAAATCTTCACTCACTAAGATAATATTAAGCACCGATTTTGAGCTATCAGCCTTGAAAGATGCAACACTGCATGGCATTCAAGTCTTGTGCACCAAACATTAAAATCCCCCAACTAATATACCAATTTCCCTTAATTAAACTCTTCATCTTTCCAAAGAAGTCTCTCCGTTTCTTACAATTGGAGCGTAAACATTAACCAAAGGAAATAAAACATTTTACAATTCAAACTCAATAACCAATAATCTTCACTTATTGTCTTTAAATACTTGTTTTACACTATTGACACACCCTTTAACTAAAATAGCTACACCACATTCCCTCTGCCCCCCATGGTTCACAAAAAAGTCCCCCCTCCACATTGTTTTCATTCTGTCCATAAGTTCATCTGTCTCTTGCAAACATAAAATGTCCGAATTTAGTCCAACAAAAACCTGCTCTGCTTTCCTCTTGTCTCTAAGACCATTACAATTAAACAAAGAAATTTTAATTTGAGCACCCATAATACAAAGAAAAACCATAAGAAAAAATAACAGCAGAGCTTCTTTCATACCTTTCATTTTTTCACACTCATCTTCTCTTTACCTTTCTTCTTCCTTTTCAAACGTCTTATCATTTCCTCACTGATGTCCATCTCCTCACCGCTGCTTCTCCCAGTTCGGCTCCATTTCCATGCCACCTGCACTCAGCTGGGAGGGACGCCCCACCCCCTCCAGCCTCCTCGCCTTCTTGACCTTTCCCATCTCCCAATGCCTCGCTGGCCCACGGTCATCCTCGGTCCAGCATCCTCCAAACCGCTGTCTGACTCCACAGCCTCCAATGACCAAATACGCCCGCCGGCCCGCCGCCCTCTGTCTCAGAGGCATCGAGTGTAGTCAAACACGTATCCTTGAGGGCACTTTTAGGAGCCTTGTCAAGGATGTTTTTTGACATCTTGGCAAAGTTAACAACAACTAGTTTGTCCACATCCACTTTGCTTACAAGCTTCATTTCCTCTAGAATCTAAGAGACAAAGTATGACAAAGAAATGGTAAACAGAATTACTTTCATTGGAATATAGTTGCATTCTGAAGCCACATCAGATTTTCTGCAATAGCAAATAATAAGTCTATCAAGTTGTTTTATTAGGTCTTTTCATAACTTCTGGATCTTTTCTGACAGTATTTAAAGAATGGCGAAAAGGCCCTACAAACTTACAAAACTTACGTTCTATGAGGATGGGCATGGCCCACAATTTATCTTGTAATACAGGGCTAGTGCTTTGACCTCACCAAAATGGAATGGCGTAGGCATGGACTGCAGCTGTCAAATGTTCCTGAATAAAGTTGGCCCCCGTATTTTTGCATCTTAACCATTCCATTTATTATGAGGTCGTAGTTGGGTCTCTGTTTTAGAGCTTCTATTTTCATTGCTTCTTTTATAGTATTGAATGCTGTGCTCATCTTCTCCATCCTGCATTTCCTAGGTTCAGTTCATAGCCAAGAAAAACAAAACAATTTTAAAAAGTACAATTGTGTTAAACCTAAAAGTGTTAGGTTTATTTAAATATACCCTAATTTCATTTAAGCATTTAAGCATTACTAATGACTTACAGCCCTGACTTTCTTCACTGAAGGCTTACTACCCTCTGACTCTGCCCTTCCACCATGAGGCGATGAGAATCTCTTCCTCATTTTTGCAACTTCACTGTTGCTGATCAGGGGAATTCTCTCTTTTTTAAATTTGTTGCGCAGGGACTCCAACAAGGCATCCTGACCAAAAACAGTAAGAGTTGATCACATAAATTGTTAGGGTTAGGGTTAGGGGGTTAGGTTAGGGAAAGGGGACACCACTAGATGTCACTAATGCACTGGCAACATGTATTATTTTGATCTTTGTCTATTTTATCTTTATATATGTATATATACATACACACATATATACAATGTTTTTTTTATATATTTTTTTTATAGGTTCCATATTGGCTCATGGAGAAAAAGCAGATTGATAAATGGTCCGGAGCTGGATCAGTGAGAGGAGAGTACAGGTTTTGAAAGGATATGAAGGTAAGTAAAGGGAGGGGACAAGGAGGGATGAGGAAAACACAGCCTATTAGGACAGGGAGTATTATTTATGAAAATGTTTTTATATATCCCTGATATTTTTTTTCCAATTTTTTAGGACTTCACATGGAGGGAAGGGTCGCATCACACGCAATCACATCAATAGGTTGTGTTAGGGATCCTCAACTCTGGAGGTCCTGTTGGACCTGGATTGGGGGCTCTTCCTCCTGAAAACCGGGAGGGGGGGGTTTATAGCTTTACTAGTTAGAGTTGGGTCCTCCAACATAGTAATAGGATTAGGTCAAGGTCAGGTTAGGGTTGGGGCAGGGTCGAGTGTCAGGTTAGGGTTAGGGCATGGTCCAGGGTTAGGGCAGGGGCGGGGGTCAGGTTAGGGTTAGGGGCAAGGTTGAGGTCAGGTTAGGGTTAGGGCTAGGGTTAGGGTTAGTAGAATATCTCTTTGATCCTCCCCGTTTGGTCCGCCGACTCAATGGTTTGGTGTACAGGGTCAAAGGAAATGCACGGGCCGACGCACATCGCTACTAGGCTCCCCGTACAATGTGCCCTATCTACAACAGTAGTTCTAATTTTAGTCCCGTAGGTTATTGTTAGGCCTGAGGGTTGGATTATATTTTGTTAATCTTTTTAGGGATTTAGGGTTCTGGATCAGAATTAATTCAGAGTAGGGTTGACTTTCTGGTTGTTTTAGATTGTATTTTTAAGGTTAAGATCAAGGTCTCATTAAATTAAATTAAGAGGTCTATCAATTGGTATGAGGTTTTTTCCAGTTAGGGTTAGGGTTAGGGTTAGGGATAGAGGGTTTTAGCCAGAAGTGCCAGGGGGTGCACTTGGTTTTTGGCGAATAGCTTTGTCTGTGGTGGTCCCAGAGTCATGAGACCCACATGCCCCCCCCACTAATTCCATGATGGGCTTTCCAACGCCGCCAGCCGCACCTCTCTACGAGCTTGCATTGCTGAGATACGCTCTCTGGGCCTCATATATGGGTGCGGCCTTAGCGAAAATTCACTCTGACTGAGGCTGATGATGATGATGATGACTAATTCTATGATGGGCTTTCCAACTTGCGTTGCTTAGATACGCTGTGTACGCTCTCTGGGTGTCATATTTTATATACTTGAGTTATAGCACTTTCCGACACCCAAAGTCTTTTTCCCTAATTGTCACGCAACAAAAAGGTTTGCAAAAAAGTTGAAAAAGTGCCGTAAACTAATGGCGACTATAGACCATTCTTTTGTAGGTGAGGAAAATTGCAAAAATGACTTGTCAGCAAGGCCAACTGCTGTACTTTATGCCATAGTGCCATACTTAGAGTTGTGAGTGAAATAATATGGCCACATTATACATTCTCAAACATTTCTGAGAATATCTGATAGTGAAAAGGAGGGGGAGACTGCTTGATCTGCACTTTTGTCTCAGAAGACAAAGGCAAAGGGAGAAGATGCAGAAAGAGGGATCATCAGCTGCTGATTTACAATAATAACAACTGTTTTCGTGCCTGGACTGGATACTGCCAATGTTCCTGACCTTACAGGACAATGCTCAAAGCTTTCCATACTGTGTCCTGTTAGCAAACTTTTCCCACATGTTAATTGATTTCAGACAAAATTTATGTCTAAACACTTTTCTTGTGGTAGTGATTTTCATATGTGATAGCCATGGTAGTGGATTCCACATGCGATAGTTGTGGTCTGTGCACGGCTCCATTGCCGAGACACAGCCGTGGGCAACCCCTGGAATCACATATGAATCCACTGGCAATAGCCAAGTCCCATGGCTTGGAGTTCAGCTGGGCCACCTTGTGGGAGTGCCGGGCACAGCACTCCCTAATAATACACAAGATAAATAATAATAATAGTAATACTAATAACAACAACAACAACAACAACAATAATATAATAATAATAATAATAAAGGGAATTTATTGTCCAAATCCAAGGGCTTAATTTTGAACTACTGTTTTTATTGTTTATTTGCAGTTAATGTTTGCTTCACAACAGATGATACAGGAAAAGAAAAATGGTAAAATGCTATGATATGGATTATGGGTGCATGAATATGAGAGAAAGAGAGGGAGAGAGAGAGAGATTTGCACATGTGTTGCACGGTAGCAGATTTGCACATGTGTTGCACTGTAGCAGATTTGCACATGTGTTTTTTCAGGTAGCAGATATAAGCACCAACCACCTCATAATTTGTCACTTCACTGCAGTCATTTCAAGTGGTTGCATCAACTGTTGAAGGCTTGTGTAGTGGATTATTTTGAATTTTTATACACGATGGCAGAACAACCAGAGGAAACCATCTCTGAGAACCTTACACTCCAAAACCCTCAAACTGATGATGATGGGGAAACCAGCATTTGTTCTCTCAGCAAGGAGGATATGGACGAGGTGGACCGTTCCAAAGCCAAAGCTGCATTTTCTGAATACAAGAAAATGAGACTGACACCATTTAAACAACCCAGTGTACCACGGCCACAAACCTCAACAATGGATGATGAAGACTTGGTTGATCCTGGAACAAAAGCTTCTAAATCAAAAACTCGATGCGGTGAAGAAAATCCGACTGACACCAATTAAAAAGCCCAGAAGCCTTCTACCAAGCCCCAGCCCACCACCCTCTTCAAGCGCAGATGACCAGATGGATGTGGACAGTGGGCATGATGTAGTGTCACCCAGCTCCACTCTTTCATGCTCAGCCAGCATCAGCGACCCTCTGTCTCCACCACCCCCCAGACCCCAGCGAGAACTGATGAAAATGTAAGGGGTGCGGGTTCGGTTGAAAGCGCTGAAAAGCATTGGAGGCAAGAAGAGAAAGCCTTCATTGACCAAGATCCAACAAAATCGCATATGATTGCCTTTCAAGAGTACATTAAAAAGTGCTCACAAAATAATATACCTTCAAGAGGCTTTAATGCATTCAAACGCCAAAGGCAGCGTATGATGCCCCCCCCCAAAAAAAACCCTTGATCCACATGTTTAATTTTTAAAAATATTTGTTCATAAATCTTTTCATTGTTCATAATTGTAGGTTGTTCAATACTTATTTTTCCCACTGAATAAACTTGTTGTTA
Source organism: Lates calcarifer (assembly GCF_001640805.2). Classification (NCBI taxonomy): domain Eukaryota; kingdom Metazoa; phylum Chordata; class Actinopteri; family Centropomidae; genus Lates; species Lates calcarifer. Next base: position 24,707 of record NW_026117322.1, on the reverse strand, counting down.
AAAAGAATATATTGTAGGCTCAGGCTTGTGTGTATATTTGGTGAGTTATTGGGGAGAAAAAAACAAATACAAACAAAAACAAAAATTATATATCTTAGCAGAATTTCACTACCAGTTCAACAATATTGCCACAGGGTGGCAGTCTTGCACTATATGACATATGCTGCATGAGCAATTCCTATACGTGGGCCTCTCTCTCTACTCTGGGACCCTAAGCAGCAGAGCTGACATAGAACAGGCTCCATATATGAAGATGCCTGTTTGAGAGGAAGACATTCACACCTGAGTGGGTTGTGTGACTCAGAGTTATTCGTCATACATAGCATTTAACGTTCAAAAGAAACTTTCGCCCTTGTGGTTTTAATTCGGACAATTTACTTAATGTCAAATGCAGATGTTTTATCGGTTCACCAATTTCGTCTCAGGCTGCAGTCTTGCACTATGTGTCATAGGCACGAGCAAAGCCCTTATGTAGGCCTGTAATCTTTGGGAGGCAAAATGGAGGCACCACACTCTGATGGAGTAACACCCTCCATGGTTACACAAAACTTGTTCACACTAATCATCAACCAGCAGTCACGCTCTTAAATAAATAGAAGTTGACAAAAGATTTGTGTGTGTGTGTGTGTGTGTGTGTGTGTATGTGTGTTGGTAACACTTTAGAAGAGTGGATGCTTTTAACACATTAATAACACTTTAGTCCTTTATAATGCAATACTATCTAGCTGTATGTCCTATATACAAGTCCAGGTATTAATACAGACTAGAAGATGTCTAACATCTCATTCTCAGACAGAAACGACTGGAGTTACTGAAAGCCAACCTTTTCTATCCAAACCGAAGAACTTTGTTTTGAACTTTTGTCTTTATTTACTTACAAATAAATAGAAACAGAAATAAGTAAATAAAAAATAAAGGTCAACTTTCTGTACAAAAAGTCAATAAAAAATAAAATACACATTCATCGGCACATATCAACATAATATACAAATAATAAAAATAAGATATAAGACAACTTACATACGAGTGGGATGTAAAGTACAAAAGGTAATACTGAAAATTAATTGTGCAAGATGCAGATTGTGTAGGAGAAGTGGGTGAATGGTGATGATGAGGAGGAGGAGCAGGTGGATGAGGACCGATCAGTCTGGATTTCAAAGGCCATCCCACTGTTCAAAATTGATGGTTTCAAGACGGGGCTAAAAAAAACATAGACAGAGGACATGTGAAAGTTGCTCTGGTGAAACTAAAATGGCATTCGCAAGGCCTGAACAGTCAAAAGAACATCTTTTCAGAGACGCCCCCCCCCCCCAACACTCAAACACATGCACACGCACACACACATGCCACCATGTAAAGCAAAATGTAAAGCGCTGTATAAAATCAAGTTATTATTAATAAAATTATTCATTTTCTGATTAGCAGTTACCCTGAAAGTGTTCACATCCGGTGTTTGCTGGGATATGTGTTTCACCGTCTAAAATAAAAGCCAGCAGGGCATCTACCACCTCTGACAGGAAACACCAAAGATTAATTGTATAAATTGGTCTGGTGAGTTATATGAAGTTCATTCAGAAGTGAAAAGAATAATTATGGTACTCTCATGTCAAAACATTTACAATTATTGTTGTTAAGGGTTGGGGTTAGGGGTTAGGGGATAGAGGGTTTTAGCCAGAAGTGCCAGGGGGTGCACTTGATTTTTGGCGAATAGCTTTGTCTGTGGTGGTCGCAGAGTCACGAGACCCACATGCTCCCCCACTAATTCTACGATGGGCTTTCCAACGGTGCCAGCCCCATGTCTCTACGAGCTAGCGTCAGCGAGCTACAGTGATATGGAGGGGGGGTGCAGTTGTATTTGGCCCAATAACTTTGTCTGTGGTGGTCGCAGAGTCATGAGACCCACATGCTCCCCCACTAATTCCACGATGGGCTTTCCAACGGCACCAGCCACGAGTCTCTCTGAGCTCGCGTTAGGGTTATGGTTAGGGTTAGGGTTAGGGTTACAGATAGAGGGTGCAGTTGTATTTGGCCCAATAACTTTGTCTGTGGTTAGGGTTAGGGTTAGGGGGGTTAGGGGGGGTTAGGGTTAGGGTTAGGGGTTAGGGTTAGGGTTAGGGGTTAGGGTTGGGGTTAGGGGTTAGGGTTGGGGTTAGGGGTTAGGGTTAGGGTTAGGGTTAGGGTTAGTAGAATATCTCTTTGATCCTCCCCGTTTGGTCCGCCGACTCAACGGTTTGGTGTAGAGGGTCAAAGGAAATGCACGGGCCGACGCATATCGCTACTAGGCTCCCCGTACAATGTGCCCCATCTACAACAGTAGTTCTATTTTTAGTCCCGTAGGTTAGGGTTAGGTTTTGGAGTATATTTTGTTCCTCTTTCTAGGGTGTAGGGTTCTGGATCCGGATTGATACAGAGTATGATTAACCTTCTGATGTTTTAGATTGTATTTTAAAGGTTAAGATTGAGGTCTCATTAGGTTAAATTAAGGGGTTTGTCAAATGGTATGAGGTCCCAGTTAGGGTTAGGGGTAGGATAGATAAGGTTAAGGTTGAGGTCTGGTAAGGGTAAATTAAGGGGTTTGTAAATGGTATGAGGTCCCAATTAGGGTTAGGGGTAGGATATAAAAGGACTAAGGTTAGGGTTAGGGTTTCGGGTTAGGGTTAGGGCAAGAGATGGGAGAGGTTAGGATTAGGGTTAGGGAAGAGAAAGGGTTAGGGTTAGGGCCTGAGGAGGGGGAGGTTAGGGTTAGGATAAGGAAATGGGAGAGGTTAGGGTCAGGGTTGAACAAGAAGGAATGAAAGATTAAGGTTAGGCAAGGGAAGAGAGTTAGGGTTGGAGTCAGAGAGGGTTAGGGTTAGGGAAAAGAAGAGGGTTAGGGTTGGGTTAGGGCAAGCTGTGAGAGAGGTTAGGGTTAGATAAGGAGATGGGAGAGGAGGGTTAGGGTTAGGCAGGAAAGTTAGGGTTAGAGTCAGAGAGGGTTAGGGTTAGGGCATAGGATGGGAGAGGTTAAGGTTAGGGTTAGAAAGGGTAGGAGAGGTTAGGGTTAGGAAAAGGAGATGGGAGAGGAAGGTTAGGGTTAGGAAGGAGAGTTAGGGTTAGAGTCAGGAGGGTTAGGGTTAGGGCATAGGAGGAGAGGTTAAGGTTAGGGTTAGGAAGTTAGGGTTAAGGTTAGGGTTAGGGGGTTAGGGTTAGGGTTAGGGTTAGAGAGGGTTAGGGTTAGGGTTAGGGTTAGGGTTAGGGTTAGGGTTAGGAGGTTAGGGTTAGGGGTTAGGGGTTAGGGTTAGGGTTAGAGAGGGTTAGGGTTAGGGTTAGGGGTTAGGGTTAGGGTTAGGGTTGGACAAGGAAGGAAAGAGAGTTAAGGTTAGGTAAGAAAGGAGAAGAGAGTTAGGGATAAGCAAAAGAAAAAGGAAACAAAGGAGAGAGAAAAAAAAGGGGGAGTGAGAGAGAGAGAGAGAGAAAAATTCTTTTTTGTGGAAAAAAAAGGGGGGGGAAAAGGAAAGAGGGGAGCACAAGAGGGAGAAAGAGAGATAGGGAAAGAAAAAGAGAGAAGAAAAAAAAGGGGGGGGTTTTGGGTGGTGTTTAGTTTTTTGGATCTAAATTTAGGAAGCCTACCCTATTTTGAACCAGATTATATAGAAGGTTCCTATAATTCTTTTATTGTAATTGTGTGGATTTAAGCTCAATGTTTTTTATTTTATAGTAACTGACTTACTATTTTTTTCTTTTTTTGTCTTTTATTTTTATTTTTATAGAATTCTTTCAGAGGATTTTCCTTGGACATCTGAAGCCTTGATCGGTCCTTGTATGTTTTTGTCGTATTTTGTGTTTATTTATTTACAGTATTTTTTATAAACCCCCATCTATCACGAGGTGACAGATAGTTTTGGGATAATTTTTATTTTTTTTGGTAATAAAGGGTAATTAGGTAGGATTGGATTTGAATTAATTGTTACTAAGGATCAAGGTTTTAGGTTTTCTTTTGAATTTTTGATCTTTTAGGAACACATCATCAGTAGTGGACCCCGGGATCCTTGAGTGTTTCGGCCATTATCACTAGACACTCTCACCCGAGGGAGGCCCCGCCGGGATTGATCACTTCCCGGGGTGTGTTCCTTAATTAGTAGGTTTTCATATTAAAATCTACTTTTTTGTTTCTTTTTTGTCTTTTTTTCTTTTGTCCTTAAGACTTGTTCAATGATTTTAGTGTTATATTGGTTTTCTTTAAAGCTAAAGGTTTGGATTAGAGTTGTTTATTATCATTTTGTTTGTTGTTATTTTTATGTTGTTGTTCTTCTCCTTTGTTGTTATTATAATAATTATTATTATTATTTGTTAGTATTATTAAAAGGGAGGAAAGGGGCTTTTTGTATTATTTGAGTCTTCCTATTGTTGCTAAGAAATAAAGATTTTAGTTGATATTATTTTCCCTCTAGTTCAGTTTCAGTGGTCAAGTTGAAAGTTAATTTGATTTAGTTTTACATCAGTTTTGAGGTTTCTTCTGGGACTGTTTAAGGTATCACAATTTCAGGATTTATAGACAACCCCTAGGTCCCGTTGCATCCACGGCCTGGTCACCTAAGCTGGACCAGGGGATGGTAATTTTGGGGATTATGTAAAGATTTGAAAGAGTCCAACTGGATTGTGGGTCTGTTCAAATTGGACGTGTGTGGTGCACCATGGGCTGTGCAATGGTGAGGCTAACCCTCATAGAAGACTGGGCTACGATTAAGGTCCTGATGCCCTGGACCACCGCACCCTGCGTGCTGTTCCTAGAAGCGGAACCCAGGGGGGTCGCATACGTACCTGACCTGACCAGCACAGACCAGTTGTTAACACCGCTAGGTTTCCCCTAGCCTGGCCGATCAGGGCTGAAGTTGGGTCTCACATTTCTCCCTCCTATAGGGTTAAGGTGAGTACAGGTGGGGTCCCCCGTCCCACCGGGAAACTAAACACTAAAACTAAAATTAAAAAATAAATAAAATTAAGCTAAACCCCAGGAAATCCCCCTCAGGAATGACCAGGACCAGCCCCGACAAGGCGTTGCCTTCCCGGACACCCCGAGGGCAGGAAGGTCCAGGGCCAGCCCCGACAGAGCGTTGCCTCCCTGGACCCCCAAGACCTCCATACTATCGCTATGACTAACAGAACAAGAGTCCCCGAGAGTCCCCTCCAGAAGCGACCAGGACCAGCCCCGACAGAGCGTTGCCTTCCCAGTCACCTCAGAGGTAAGAAAGCCCAGGGCCAGCCCCGACCGAGCGTTGCCTCCCCGGGCCTCCCTGACTCCCATGCTATCACCCCTCTCTCTAGTTTACTACTCCCGTGCCCCATACACCGCACGACCCCGGGAACAGTTGGTTTTGGTTTTAACAGGCAACATCCAGTGTCAAAAGACCCCGGGGCTGCTTATACCTACCTCTTTAAAACGTCCGCAGTTCAGTTTTGAGGGCTTTGGATTTTAGGGGGTCTTTTTGGGTCTAATCTCTTCTTGGTGTGGTCTTTCCAGGGTCAGATTTCAGGTTTTAAGGTTGCTCAGTTATTGTATTGAATTTTATCATTGTGCAATGTTTTGGTTTCAGGGTCAATTAATGTTGGTAGATTGTTTTTAGATTTTTTAGACATTGGATTAGATTAATTTTTCTGTTAAACCTTATTTTGCTGTCTTACCCATGGTCCTTTTCACCTTATACTATTTTTTTAGGCTTGGGAAAACCTTACTTTAAAATGCATTTAATTGGTGTTATAATCCACCTTAGAGTGGTTTTAAATGAACTATATCATTTTCCTGAGTTTTAAGTTTTGTGGGGGGTTCTTATTTGGTTTAATTCTGTTTAATTTTCCTTGTGTATTGATTAAAAATAGTTTTGGCTTTGTTCTTCTATCTAACCAATCAAATTACTACTTCCTATATCCCATGATCCTTTAGGTTTTAGTCCTTAATATTTTATTGCTTTATTCTGTGTTTATTAAGGTTGTTACCTTCTAGTTTTTGGACTTAGGTGTTTCCCGATCATCTCCTTGATCCAGAAAATCATTTTCTTGAAAAGTTGATGAACTTAAAACAAGTTTTTAAAGGTATTTTTTTCTGGGATGGGGGTTATGGTACCCCGAGTTGATGTGGTGGGCAATAGATATTAGGTTTCTAACTGGCAGTTTTAGTTGTTTTTAATTTTTATTATAGTAAAGGGCATTTTCCTGTCCCTTGTTGGCCCTTGTGGTCTTTATCCCCCCTGAAAAACACAGTATTCACTGTGGTCAGGGGGGTATATGTAAAAGAAAATCTGTAGTGATAAGGTTTTAGTGTTGTTATTTTTTATTATTTTTATTATTATAATTAATACATAATAAATAATAAAATTAATATTAATATTAATATAAAACATGTAGAAGCTAATCTAGTATTTATTCTTCTCCTTTGGTTGGGTAAGAGATAAATAGGGCAAGGGCTCCATCTTCTGGTCAAAATCTAGAATTACCGTTGGTAGGTTCCTTCTAAAGTTGTGAGTGTTGTTTAGATTCATTCTTCCTTGAGTCTCAGAGGGGTGAAATGTCAAAGGTATGTTTAAGTAATAAGAAATCTAGGTTTTTAATATAATTTTTGTGTTTTTATATTTTTTATATTTTTATATTTCAGGTGATCGGGTTCCCAAAAGAAAGGGGAATTTTTTGGAGGAGAAATACAGTAAGTAAGGGTGATTGTACTGATAAACTGATCCAGATGAATTAAGTTGTCTAGGGAGAGAGAGGGACAGAGAGAGAGAGAGCGAGAGAGAGAGAGAGAGAGAGGAGCGGAGAGCGAGAGAGAGAGAGAGAGAGAGAGAGAAAAAGAGAAAAAGAGGAAGGGGGTAGGAACAGGTATAAGCTGTGGGATCGTCACAGCACTAAGGCTGATTTTACGCTTCACCACAGCCCAGCCGGATTAGGCTTAACCTGTTTCCCCCTGCCCCCCCAAAGGGAATCCAAGATCCCCCCAGGGGAGGGAAGGGAGAGAAGAGCAGAGGTAGATGTTAGGATAGAGTAGATGTTAGAATAAGGGGCACTTGTGTCTCTAGGGAACCCGGACTGTCCGATGGCACAGGCGGGTTAGGTTTAGTAGAATATCTCTTTGATCCTCCCCGTTTGGTCCGCCGACTCAACGGTTTGGTGTGGAGGGTCAAAGGAAATGCACGGGCCGACGCATATCGCTACTAGGCTCCCCGTACAATGTGCCCTATCTACAACAGTAGTTCTAATTTTAGTCCCATAGGTTAGGGTTAAGTCTGAGAGTTGGATTATATTTTGTTACTCCTTTTGGGGGTTTAGGGTTCTGGATCAGAATTAATTCCGAGTAGGGTTGACCTTCTGGTTGTTTTAGATTGTATTTTTAAGTGTTTTATATTTTTTATATTTTTATATATTTATATTTCAGGTGATCGGGTTCCCAAAAGAAAGGGGAATTTTTTTGGAGGAGGAATACAGTAAGTAAGGGTGATTGAACTGATAAACGGATCCAGATGAATTAAGTTGTCTAAGGAGAGAGAGGGACAGAGAGAGAGAGAGAGAGAGAGAGAAAGAAAAAGAAAGAGGACGGGAGTAGGAACAGGTACAAGCTGTGGGATCGTCACAGCGCTAAGGCTGATCTTACGCTTCACCACAGCCCCGCCGGACTAGGCTTAACCTGTTTCTCCCTGCCCCCCCAGAAAAGGGAATCAAAGATCCCCCAGGGGAAGGAAGGGAGAGGAAAGCAAAGGTAGATGTTAGAACAGAGTAGATGTTAGAATAAGGGGCACTTGTGTCTCTAGGGAACCCGGACTGTCCGATGGCACAGGCGGGTTAGGGTTAGTAGAATATCTCTTTGATCCTCCCCGTTTGGTCCGCCGACTCAACGGTTTGGTGTAGAGGGTCAAAGGAAATGCACGGGCCGACGCATATCGCTACTAGGCTCCCCGTACAATGTGCCCCATCTACAACAGTAGTTCTATTTTTAGTCCCGTAGGTTAGGGTTAGGTTTTGGAGTATATTTTGTTCCTCTTTCTAGGGTGTAGGGTTCTGGATCCGGATTAATACAGAGTATGATTAACCTTCTGATGTTTTTAGATTGTATTTTAAAGGTTAAGATTGAGGTCTCATTAGGTTAAATTAAGGGGTTTGTCAAATGGTATGAGGTCCCAGTTAGGGTTAGGGGTAGGATAGATAAGGTTAAGGTTGAGGTCTGATAAGGGTAAATTAAGGGGTTTGTTAATGGTATGAGGTCCCAATTAGGGTTAGGGGTAGGATATAAAAGGACTAAGGTTAGGGTTAGGGTTTCGGGTTAGGGTTAGGGCAAGAGATGGGAGAGGTTAGGATTAGGGTTAGGGAAGAGAAAGGGTTAGGGTTAGGGCCTGAGGAGGGGGAGGTTAGGGTTAGGATAAGGAAATGGGAGAGGTTAGGGTCAGGGTTGAACAAGAAGGAATGAAAGATTAAGGTTAGGCAAGGGAAGAGAGTTAGGGTTGGAGTCAGAGAGGGTTAGGGTTAGGGAAAAGAAGAGGGTTAGGGTTAGGGCAAGCTGTGAGAGAGGTTAGGGTTAAGATAAGGAGATGGGAGAGGAGGGTTAGGGTTAGGCAGGAAAGTTAGGGTTAGAGTCAGAGAGGGTTAGGGTTAGGGCATAGGATGGGAGAGGTTAAGGTTAGGGTTAGAAAGGGTAGGAGAGGTTAGGGTTAGGAAAAGGAGATGGGAGAGGAAGGTTAGGGTTAGGAAGGAGAGTTAGGGTTAGAGTCAGAGAGGGTTAGGGTTAGGGCATAGGATGGGAGAGGTTAAGGTTAGGTTAGGAAGGTTAGGGTTAAGGTTAGGGTTAGAGAGGGTTAGGGTTAGGGTTAGGGTTAGAGAGGGTTAGGGTTAGGGTTAGGGGTTAGGGTTAGGGTTAGGGTTAGAGAGGGTTAGGGTTAGGGGTTAGGGTTAGGGTTAGGGTTAGAGAGGGTTAGGGTTAGGGTTAGGGGTTAGGGTTAGGGTTAGGGTTGGACAAGGAAGGAAAGAGAGTTAAGGTTAGGTAAGAAAGGAGAAGAGAGTTAGGGATAAGCAAAAGAAAAAGGAAACAAAGGAGAGAGAAAAAAAGGGGGAGTGAGAGAGAGAGAGAGAGAAAAATTCTTTTTTGTGGAAAAAAAAGGGGGGGGAAAAGGAAAAGAGGGGAGCACAAGAGGGAGAAAGAGAGATAGGGAAAGAAAAAGAGAGAAGAAAAAAAAGGGGGGGGTTTTGGGTGGTGTTTAGTTTTTTGGATCTAAATTTAGGAAGCCTACCCTATTTTGAACCAGATTATATAGAAGGTTCCTATAATTCTTTTATTGTAATTGTGTGGATTTAAGCTTCAATGTTTTTTATTTTATAGTAACTGACTTACTATTTTTTTCTTTTTTTGTCTTTTTATTTTTATTTTTATAGAATTCTTTCAGAGGATTTTCCTTGGACATCTGAAGCCTTGATCGGTCCTTGTATGTTTTTGTCGTATTTTGTGTTTATTTATTTACAGTATTTTTTATAAACCCCCATCTATCACGAGGTGACAGATAGTTTTGGGATAATTTTTATTTTTTTGGTAATAAAGGGTAATTAGGTAGGATTGGATTTGAATTAATTGTTACTAAGGATCAAGGTTTTAGGTTTTCTTTTGAATTTTTGATCTTTTAGGAACACATCATCAGTAGTGGACCCCGGGATCCTTGAGTGTTTCGGCCATTATCACTAGACACTCTCACCCGAGGGAGGCCCCGCCGGGATTGATCACTTCCCGGGGTGTGTTCCTTAATTAGTAGGTTTTCATATTAAAATCTACTTTTTTGTTTCTTTTTGTCTTTTTTTCTTTTGTCCTTAAGACTTGTTCAATGATTTTAGTGTTATATTGGTTTTCTTTAAAGCTAAAGGTTTGGATTAGAGTTGTTTATTGTCATTTTGTTGTTGTTATTCTCCTTTGTTGTTATTATTATTATTATTGTTAGTATTATTAAAAAAAAGGAAGGGAGGAAAGGGGCTTTTTGTGTTGCTTGAGTCTTCCTCTTGTTGTTAAGTAACAGAGATTTTAGTTGATATTATTTTCCCTCTACAGTTCAGTTTCAGTGGTCAAGTTGGAAGTTAATTTGTAGTTTTAGTTTTCCATCAGTTTTGAGGTTTCTTCTGGGATTTTAATATTAAAATCTACTTTTTTGTTTCTTTTTGTCTTTTTTTCTTTTGTCCTTAAGACTTGTTCAATGATTTTAGTGTTATATTGGTTTTCTTTAAAGCTAAAGGTTTGGATTAGAGTTGTTTATTATCATTTTGTTGTTGTTATTTTTATGTTGTTGTTCTTCTCCTTTGTTGTTATTATAATAATTATTATTATTATTGTTAGTATTATTAAAAGGGAGGAAAGGGGCTTTTTGTATTATTTGAGTCTTCCTATTGTTGCTAAGAAATAAAGATTTTAGTTGATATTATTTTCCCTCTAGTTCAGTTTCAGTGGTCAAGTTGAAAGTTAATTTGATTTAGTTTTACATCAGTTTTGAGGTTTCTTCTGGGACTGTTTAAGGTATCACAATTTCAGGATTTATAGACAACCCCTAGGTCCCGTTGCATCCACGGCCTGGTCACCTAAGCTGGACCAGGGGATGGTAATTTTGGGGATTATGTAAAGATTTGAAAGAGTCCAACTGGATTGTGGGTCTGTTCAAATTGGACGTGTGTGGTGCACCATGGGCTGTGCAATGGTGAGGCTAACCCTCATAGAAGACTGGGCTACGATTAAGGTCCTGATGCCCTGGACCACCGCACCCTGCGTGCTGTTCCTAGAAGCGGAACCCAGGGGGGTCGCATACGTACCTGACCTGACCAGCACAGACCAGTTGTTAACACCGCTAGGTTTCCCCTAGCCTGGCCGATCAGGGCTGAAGTTGGGTCTCACATTTCTCCCTCCTATAGGGTTAAGGTGAGTACAGGTGGGGTCCCCCGTCCCACCGGGAAACTAAACACTAAAACTAAAATTAAAAAATAAATAAAATTAAGCTAAACCCCAGGAAATCCCCCTCAGGAATGACCAGGACCAGCCCCGACAAGGCGTTGCCTTCCCGGACACCCCGAGGGCAGGAAGGTCCAGGGCCAGCCCCGACAGAGCGTTGCCTCCCTGGACCCCCAAGACCTCCATACTATCGCTATGACTAACAGAACAAGAGTCCCCGAGAGTCCCCTCCAGAAGCGACCAGGACCAGCCCCGACAGAGCGTTGCCTTCCCAGTCACCTCAGAGGTAAGAAAGCCCAGGGCCAGCCCCGACCGAGCGTTGCCTCCCCGGGCCTCCCTGACTCCCATGCTATCACCCCTCTCTCTAGTTTACTACTCCCGTGCCCCATACACCGCACGACCCCGGGAACAGTTGGTTTTGGTTTTAACAGGCAACATCCAGTGTCAAAGACCCCGGGGCTGCTTATACCTACCTCTTTAAAACGTCCGCAGTTCAGTTTTGAGGGCTTTGGATTTTAGGGGGTCTTTTTGGGTCTAATCTCTTCTTGGTGTGGTCTTTCCAGGGTCAGATTTCAGGTTTTAAGGTTGCTCAGTTATTGTATTGAATTTTATCATTGTGCAATGTTTTGGTTTCAGGGTCAATTAATGTTGGTAGATTGTTTTTAGATTTTTTAGACATTGGATTAGATTAATTTTTCTGTTAAACCTTATTTTGCTGTCTTACCCATGGTCCTTTTCACCTTATACTATTTTTTTAGGCTTGGGAAAACCTTACTTTAAAATGCATTTAATTGGTGTTATAATCCACCTTAGAGTGGTTTTAAATGAACTATATCATTTTCCTGAGTTTTAAGTTTTGTGGGGGGTTCTTATTTGGTTTAATTCTGTTTAATTTTCCTTGTGTATTGATTAAAAATAGTTTTGGCTTTGTTCTTCTATCTAACCAATCAAATTACTACTTCCTATATCCCATGATCCTTTAGGTTTTAGTCCTTAATATTTTATTGCTTTATTCTGTGTTTATTAAGGTTGTTACCTTCTAGTTTTTGGACTTAGGTGTTTCCCGATCATCTCCTTGATCCAGAAAATCATTTTCTTGAAAAGTTGATGAACTTAAAACAAGTTTTTAAAGGTATTTTTTTCTGGGATGGGGGTTATGGTACCCCGAGTTGATGTGGTGGGCAATAGATATTAGGTTTCTAACTGGCAGTTTTAGTTGTTTTTAATTTTTATTATAGTAAAGGGCATTTTCCTGTCCCTTGTTGGCCCTTGTGGTCTTTATCCCCCCTGAAAAACACAGTATTCACTGTGGTCAGGGGGGTATATGTAAAAGAAAATCTGTAGTGATAAGGTTTTAGTGTTGTTATTTTTTATTATTTTTATTATTATAATTAATACATAATAAATAATAAAATTAATATTAATATTAATATAAAACATGTAGAAGCTAATCTAGTATTTATTCTTCTCCTTTGGTTGGGTAAGAGATAAATAGGGCAAGGGCTCCATCTTCTGGTCAAAATCTAGAATTACCGTTGGTAGGTTCCTTCTAAAGTTGTGAGTGTTGTTTAGATTCATTCTTCCTTGAGTCTCAGAGGGGTGAAATGTCAAAGGTATGTTTAAGTAATAAGAAATCTAGGTTTTTAATATAATTTTTGTGTTTTTATATTTTTTATATTTTTATATTTCAGGTGATCGGGTTCCCAAAAGAAAGGGGAATTTTTTGGAGGAGAAATACAGTAAGTAAGGGTGATTGTACTGATAAACTGATCCAGATGAATTAAGTTGTCTAGGGAGAGAGAGGGACAGAGAGAGAGAGAGCGAGAGAGAGAGAGAGAGAGAGCGAGAGCGAGAGAGAGAGAGAGAGAGAGAGAGAAAAAGAGAAAAAGAGGAAGGGGGTAGGAACAGGTATAAGCTGTGGGATCGTCACAGCACTAAGGCTGATTTTACGCTTCACCACAGCCCAGCCGGATTAGGCTTAACCTGTTTCCCCCTGCCCCCCCAAAGGGAATCCAAGATCCCCCCAGGGGAGGGAAGGGAGAGAAGAGCAGAGGTAGATGTTAGGATAGAGTAGATGTTAGAATAAGGGGCACTTGTGTCTCTAGGGAACCCGGACTGTCCGATGGCACAGGCGGGTTAGGTTTAGTAGAATATCTCTTTGATCCTCCCCGTTTGGTCCGCCGACTCAACGGTTTGGTGTGGAGGGTCAAAGGAAATGCACGGGCCGACGCATATCGCTACTAGGCTCCCCGTACAATGTGCCCTATCTACAACAGTAGTTCTAATTTTAGTCCCATAGGTTAGGGTTAAGTCTGAGAGTTGGATTATATTTTGTTACTCCTTTTGGGGGTTTAGGGTTCTGGATCAGAATTAATTCCGAGTAGGGTTGACCTTCTGGTTGTTTTAGATTGTATTTTTAAGTGTTTTTATATTTTTTATATTTTTATATATTTATATTTCAGGTGATCGGGTTCCCAAAAGAAAGGGGAATTTTTTTGGAGGAGGAATACAGTAAGTAAGGGTGATTGAACTGATAAACGGATCCAGATGAATTAAGTTGTCTAAGGAGAGAGAGGGACAGAGAGAGAGAGAGAGAGAGAGAGAAAGAAAAAGAAAGAGGACGGGAGTAGGAACAGGTACAAGCTGTGGGATCGTCACAGCGCTAAGGCTGATCTTACGCTTCACCACAGCCCCGCCGGACTAGGCTTAACCTGTTTCTCCCTGCCCCCCCAGAAAAGGGAATCAAAGATCCCCCCAGGGGAAGGAAGGGAGAGGAAAGCAAAGGTAGATGTTAGAACAGAGTAGATGTTAGAATAAGGGGCACTTGTGTCTCTAGGGAACCCGGACTGTCCGATGGCACAGGCGGGTTAGGGTTAGTAGAATATCTCTTTGATCCTCCCCGTTTGGTCCGCCGACTCAACGGTTTGGTGTAGAGGGTCAAAGGAAATGCACGGGCCGACGCATATCGCTACTAGGCTCCCCGTACAATGTGCCCCATCTACAACAGTAGTTCTATTTTTAGTCCCGTAGGTTAGGGTTAGGTTTTGGAGTATATTTTGTTCCTCTTTCTAGGGTGTAGGGTTCTGGATCCGGATTAATACAGAGTATGATTAACCTTCTGATGTTTTTAGATTGTATTTTAAAGGTTAAGATTGAGGTCTCATTAGGTTAAATTAAGGGGTTTGTCAAATGGTATGAGGTCCCAGTTAGGGTTAGGGGTAGGATAGATAAGGTTAAGGTTGAGGTCTGATAAGGGTAAATTAAGGGGTTTGTTAATGGTATGAGGTCCCAATTAGGGTTAGGGGTAGGATATAAAAGGACTAAGGTTAGGGTTAGGGTTTCGGGTTAGGGTTAGGGCAAGAGATGGGAGAGGTTAGGATTAGGGTTAGGGAAGAGAAAGGGTTAGGGTTAGGGCCTGAGGAGGGGGAGGTTAGGGTTAGGATAAGGAAATGGGAGAGGTTAGGGTCAGGGTTGAACAAGAAGGAATGAAAGATTAAGGTTAGGCAAGGGAAGAGAGTTAGGGTTGGAGTCAGAGAGGGTTAGGGTTAGGGAAAAGAAGAGGGTTAGGGTTAGGGCAAGCTGTGAGAGAGGTTAGGGTTAAGATAAGGAGATGGGAGAGGAGGGTTAGGGTTAGGCAGGAAAGTTAGGGTTAGAGTCAGAGAGGGTTAGGGTTAGGGCATAGGATGGGAGAGGTTAAGGTTAGGGTTAGAAAGGGTAGGAGAGGTTAGGGTTAGGAAAAGGAGATGGGAGAGGAAGGTTAGGGTTAGGAAGGAGAGTTAGGGTTAGAGTCAGAGAGGGTTAGGGTTAGGGCATAGGATGGGAGAGGTTAAGGTTAGGTTAGGAAGGTTAGGGTTAAGGTTAGGGTTAGAGAGGGTTAGGGTTAGGGTTAGGGTTAGAGAGGGTTAGGGTTAGGGTTAGGGGTTAGGGTTAGGGTTAGGGTTAGAGAGGGTTAGGGTTAGGGGTTAGGGTTAGGGTTAGGGTTAGAGAGGGTTAGGGTTAGGGTTAGGGGTTAGGGTTAGGGTTAGGGTTGGACAAGGAAGGAAAGAGAGTTAAGGTTAGGTAAGAAAGGAGAAGAGAGTTAGGGATAAGCAAAAGAAAAAGGAAACAAAGGAGAGAGAAAAAAAGGGGGAGTGAGAGAGAGAGAGAGAGAAAAATTCTTTTTTGTGGAAAAAAAAGGGGGGGAAAAGGAAAAGAGGGGAGCACAAGAGGGAGAAAGAGAGATAGGGAAAGAAAAAGAGAGAAGAAAAAAAAGGGGGGGGTTTTGGGTGGTGTTTAGTTTTTTGGATCTAAATTTAGGAAGCCTACCCTATTTTGAACCAGATTATATAGAAGGTTCCTATAATTCTTTTATTGTAATTGTGTGGATTTAAGCTTCAATGTTTTTTATTTTATAGTAACTGACTTACTATTTTTTTCTTTTTTTGTCTTTTTATTTTTATTTTTATAGAATTCTTTCAGAGGATTTTCCTTGGACATCTGAAGCCTTGATCGGTCCTTGTATGTTTTTGTCGTATTTTGTGTTTATTTATTTACAGTATTTTTTATAAACCCCCATCTATCACGAGGTGACAGATAGTTTTGGGATAATTTTTATTTTTTTGGTAATAAAGGGTAATTAGGTAGGATTGGATTTGAATTAATTGTTACTAAGGATCAAGGTTTTAGGTTTTCTTTTGAATTTTTGATCTTTTAGGAACACATCATCAGTAGTGGACCCCGGGATCCTTGAGTGTTTCGGCCATTATCACTAGACACTCTCACCCGAGGGAGGCCCCGCCGGGATTGATCACTTCCCGGGGTGTGTTCCTTAATTAGTAGGTTTTCATATTAAAATCTACTTTTTTGTTTCTTTTTGTCTTTTTTTCTTTTGTCCTTAAGACTTGTTCAATGATTTTAGTGTTATATTGGTTTTCTTTAAAGCTAAAGGTTTGGATTAGAGTTGTTTATTGTCATTTTGTTGTTGTTATTCTCCTTTGTTGTTATTATTATTATTATTGTTAGTATTATTAAAAAAAGGAAGGGAGGAAAGGGGCTTTTTGTGTTGCTTGAGTCTTCCTCTTGTTGTTAAGTAACAGAGATTTTAGTTGATATTATTTTCCCTCTACAGTTCAGTTTCAGTGGTCAAGTTGGAAGTTAATTTGTAGTTTTAGTTTTCCATCAGTTTTGAGGTTTCTTCTGGGATTTTAATATTAAAATCTACTTTTTTGTTTCTTTTTGTCTTTTTTTCTTTTGTCCTTAAGACTTGTTCAATGATTTTAGTGTTATATTGGTTTTCTTTAAAGCTAAAGGTTTGGATTAGAGTTGTTTATTATCATTTTGTTGTTGTTATTTTTATGTTGTTGTTCTTCTCCTTTGTTGTTATTATAATAATTATTATTATTATTGTTAGTATTATTAAAAGGGAGGAAAGGGGCTTTTTGTATTATTTGAGTCTTCCTATTGTTGCTAAGAAATAAAGATTTTAGTTGATATTATTTTCCCTCTAGTTCAGTTTCAGTGGTCAAGTTGAAAGTTAATTTGATTTAGTTTTACATCAGTTTTGAGGTTTCTTCTGGGACTGTTTAAGGTATCACAATTTCAGGATTTATAGACAACCCCTAGGTCCCGTTGCATCCACGGCCTGGTCACCTAAGCTGGACCAGGGGATGGTAATTTTGGGGATTATGTAAAGATTTGAAAGAGTCCAACTGGATTGTGGGTCTGTTCAAATTGGACGTGTGTGGTGCACCATGGGCTGTGCAATGGTGAGGCTAACCCTCATAGAAGACTGGGCTACGATTAAGGTCCTGATGCCCTGGACCACCGCACCCTGCGTGCTGTTCCTAGAAGCGGAACCCAGGGGGGTCGCATACGTACCTGACCTGACCAGCACAGACCAGTTGTTAACACCGCTAGGTTTCCCCTAGCCTGGCCGATCAGGGCTGAAGTTGGGTCTCACATTTCTCCCTCCTATAGGGTTAAGGTGAGTACAGGTGGGGTCCCCCGTCCCACCGGGAAACTAAACACTAAAACTAAAATTAAAAAATAAATAAAATTAAGCTAAACCCCAGGAAATCCCCCTCAGGAATGACCAGGACCAGCCCCGACAAGGCGTTGCCTTCCCGGACACCCCGAGGGCAGGAAGGTCCAGGGCCAGCCCCGACAGAGCGTTGCCTCCCTGGACCCCCAAGACCTCCATACTATCGCTATGACTAACAGAACAAGAGTCCCCGAGAGTCCCCTCCAGAAGCGACCAGGACCAGCCCCGACAGAGCGTTGCCTTCCCAGTCACCTCAGAGGTAAGAAAGCCCAGGGCCAGCCCCGACCGAGCGTTGCCTCCCCGGGCCTCCCTGACTCCCATGCTATCACCCCTCTCTCTAGTTTACTACTCCCGTGCCCCATACACCGCACGACCCCGGGAACAGTTGGTTTTGGTTTTAACAGGCAACATCCAGTGTCAAAGACCCCGGGGCTGCTTATACCTACCTCTTTAAAACGTCCGCAGTTCAGTTTTGAGGGCTTTGGATTTTAGGGGGTCTTTTTGGGTCTAATCTCTTCTTGGTGTGGTCTTTCCAGGGTCAGATTTCAGGTTTTAAGGTTGCTCAGTTATTGTATTGAATTTTATCATTGTGCAATGTTTTGGTTTCAGGGTCAATTAATGTTGGTAGATTGTTTTTAGATTTTTTAGACATTGGATTAGATTAATTTTTCTGTTAAACCTTATTTTGCTGTCTTACCCATGGTCCTTTTCACCTTATACTATTTTTTTAGGCTTGGGAAAACCTTACTTTAAAATGCATTTAATTGGTGTTATAATCCACCTTAGAGTGGTTTTAAATGAACTATATCATTTTCCTGAGTTTTAAGTTTTGTGGGGGGTTCTTATTTGGTTTAATTCTGTTTAATTTTCCTTGTGTATTGATTAAAAATAGTTTTGGCTTTGTTCTTCTATCTAACCAATCAAATTACTACTTCCTATATCCCATGATCCTTTAGGTTTTAGTCCTTAATATTTTATTGCTTTATTCTGTGTTTATTAAGGTTGTTACCTTCTAGTTTTTGGACTTAGGTGTTTCCCGATCATCTCCTTGATCCAGAAAATCATTTTCTTGAAAAGTTGATGAACTTAAAACAAGTTTTTAAAGGTATTTTTTTCTGGGATGGGGGTTATGGTACCCCGAGTTGATGTGGTGGGCAATAGATATTAGGTTTCTAACTGGCAGTTTTAGTTGTTTTTAATTTTTATTATAGTAAAGGGCATTTTCCTGTCCCTTGTTGGCCCTTGTGGTCTTTATCCCCCCTGAAAAACACAGTATTCACTGTGGTCAGGGGGGTATATGTAAAAGAAAATCTGTAGTGATAAGGTTTTAGTGTTGTTATTTTTTATTATTTTTATTATTATAATTAATACATAATAAATAATAAAATTAATATTAATATTAATATAAAACATGTAGAAGCTAATCTAGTATTTATTCTTCTCCTTTGGTTGGGTAAGAGATAAATAGGGCAAGGGCTCCATCTTCTGGTCAAAATCTAGAATTACCGTTGGTAGGTTCCTTCTAAAGTTGTGAGTGTTGTTTAGATTCATTCTTCCTTGAGTCTCAGAGGGGTGAAATGTCAAAGGTATGTTTAAGTAATAAGAAATCTAGGTTTTTAATATAATTTTTGTGTTTTTATATTTTTTATATTTTTATATTTCAGGTGATCGGGTTCCCAAAAGAAAGGGGAATTTTTTGGAGGAGAAATACAGTAAGTAAGGGTGATTGTACTGATAAACTGATCCAGATGAATTAAGTTGTCTAGGGAGAGAGAGGGACAGAGAGAGAGAGAGCGAGGAGAGAGAGAGAGAGAGAGAGCGAGAGCGAGAGAGAGAGAGAGAGAGAGAGAGAAAAAGAGAAAAAGAGGAAGGGGGTAGGAACAGGTATAAGCTGTGGGATCGTCACAGCACTAAGGCTGATTTTACGCTTCACCACAGCCCAGCCGGATTAGGCTTAACCTGTTTCCCCCTGCCCCCCAAAGGGAATCCAAGATCCCCCCAGGGGAGGGAAGGGAGAGAAGAGCAGAGGTAGATGTTAGGATAGAGTAGATGTTAGAATAAGGGGCACTTGTGTCTCTAGGGAACCCGGACTGTCCGATGGCACAGGCGGGTTAGGTTTAGTAGAATATCTCTTTGATCCTCCCCGTTTGGTCCGCCGACTCAACGGTTTGGTGTGGAGGGTCAAAGGAAATGCACGGGCCGACGCATATCGCTACTAGGCTCCCCGTACAATGTGCCCTATCTACAACAGTAGTTCTAATTTTAGTCCCATAGGTTAGGGTTAAGTCTGAGAGTTGGATTATATTTTGTTACTCCTTTTGGGGGTTTAGGGTTCTGGATCAGAATTAATTCCGAGTAGGGTTGACCTTCTGGTTGTTTTAGATTGTATTTTAAGTGTTTTTATATTTTTTATATTTTTATATATTTATATTTCAGGTGATCGGGTTCCCAAAAGAAAGGGGAATTTTTTTGGAGGAGGAATACAGTAAGTAAGGGTGATTGAACTGATAAACGGATCCAGATGAATTAAGTTGTCTAAGGAGAGAGAGGGACAGAGAGAGAGAGAGAGAGAGAGAGAAAGAAAAAGAAAGAGGACGGGAGTAGGAACAGGTACAAGCTGTGGGATCGTCACCAGCGCTAAGGCTGATCTTACGCTTCACCACAGCCCCGCCGGACTAGGCTTAACCTGTTTCTCCCTGCCCCCCCAGAAAAGGGAATCAAAGATCCCCCCAGGGGAAGGAAGGGAGAGGAAAGCAAAGGTAGATGTTAGAACAGAGTAGATGTTAGAATAAGGGGCACTTGTGTCTCTAGGGAACCCGGACTGTCCGATGGCACAGGCGGGTTAGGGTTAGTAGAATATCTCTTTGATCCTCCCCGTTTGGTCCGCCGACTCAACGGTTTGGTGTAGAGGGTCAAAGGAAATGCACGGGCCGACGCATATCGCTACTAGGCTCCCCGTACAATGTGCCCATCTACAACAGTAGTTCTATTTTTAGTCCCGTAGGTTAGGGTTAGGTTTTGGAGTATATTTTGTTCCTCTTTCTAGGGTGTAGGGTTCTGGATCCGGATTAATACAGAGTATGATTAACCTTCTGATGTTTTTAGATTGTATTTTAAAGGTTAAGATTGAGGTCTCATTAGGTTAAATTAAGGGGTTTGTCAAATGGTATGAGGTCCCAGTTAGGGTTAGGGTAGGATAGATAAGGTTAAGGTTGAGGTCTGATAAGGGGTAAATTAAGGGGTTGTTAATGGTATGAGGTCCCAATTAGGGTTAGGGGTAGGATATAAAAGGACTAAGGTTAGGGTTAGGGTTTCGGGTTAGGGTTAGGGCAAGAGATGGGAGAGGTTAGGATTAGGGTTAGGGAAGAGAAAGGGTTAGGGTTAGGGCCTGAGGAGGGGGAGGTTAGGGTTAGGATAAGGAAATGGGAGAGGTTAGGGTCAGGGTTGAACAAGAAGGAATGAAAGATTAAGGTTAGGCAAGGGAAGAGAGTTAGGGTTGGAGTCAGAGAGGGTTAGGGTTAGGGAAAAGAAGAGGGTTAGGGTTAGGGCAAGCTGTGAGAGAGGTTAGGGTTAAGGAATAAGGAGATGGGAGAGGAGGGTTAGCGGTTAGGCCAGGAAAGTTAGGGTTAGGAGTCAGAGAGGGTTAGGGTTAGGGCATAGGATGGGAGAGGTTAAGGTTAGGGGTTAGAAAGGGTAGGAGAGGTTAGGGTTAGGAAAAGGAGATGGGAGAGGAAGGTTAGGGTTAGGAAGGAGAGTTAGGGTTAGAGTCAGAGAGGGTTAGGGTTAGGGCATAGGATGGGAGAGGTTAAGGTTAGGTTAGGAAGGTTAGGGTTAAGGTTAGGGTTAGAGAGGGTTAGGGTTAGGGTTAGGGTTTAGAGAGGGTTAGGGTTAGGGTTAGGGGTTAGGGTTAGGGTTAGGGTTAGAGAGGGTTAGGGTTAGGGGTTAGGGTTAGGGTTAGGGTTAGAGAGGGTTAGGGTTAGGGTTTAGGGGTTTAGGGTTAGGGTTAGGGTTGGACAAGGAAGGAAAGAGAGTTAAGGTTAAGGTAAGAAAGGAGAAGAGAGTTAGGGATAAGCAAAGAAAAAAGGAAACAAAGGAGAGAGAAAAAAAAAGGGGGAGTGAGAGAGAGAGAGAGAGAAAAATTCTTTTTTGTGGAAAAAAAAAGGGGGGGGAAAAGGAAAGAGGGGAGCACAAGAGGGAGAAAGAGATAGGGAAAGAAAAAGAGAGAAGAAAAAAAAGGGGGGGTTTTGGGTGGTGTTTAGTTTTTTGGATCTAAATTTAGGAAGCCTACCCTATTTTGAACCAGATTATAAGGGTTCCTATAATTCTTTTATTGTAATTGTGTGGATTTAAGCTTCAATGTTTTTTATTTATAGTAACTGACTTACTATTTTTTTTTTTTTTGTCTTTTTATTTTTATTTTTATAGAATTCTTTCAGAGGATTTTCCTTGGACATCTGAAGCCTTGATCGGTCCTTGTATGTTTTTGTCGTATTTTGTGTTTATTTATTTACAGTATTTTTTATAAACCCCCATCTATCACGAGGTGACAGATAGTTTTGGGATAATTTTTATTTTTTTGGTAATAAAGGGTAATTAGGTAGGATTGGATTTGAATTAATTGTTACTAAGGATCAAGGTTTTAGGTTTTCTTTTGAATTTTTGATCTTTTAGGAACACATCATCAGTAGTGGACCCCGGGATCCTTGAGTGTTTCGGCCATTATCACTAGACACTCTCACCCGAGGGAGGCCCCGCCGGGATTGATCACTTCCCGGGGTGTGTTCCTTAATTAGTAGGTTTTCATATTAAAATCTACTTTTTTGTTTCTTTTTGTCTTTTTTTCTTTTGTCCTTAAGACTTGTTCAATGATTTTAGTGTTATATTGGTTTTCTTTAAAGCTAAAGGTTTGGATTAGAGTTGTTTATTGTCATTTTGTTGTTTATTCTCCTTTGTTGTTATTATTATTATTATTGTTAGTATTATTAAAAAAAAGGAAGGGAGGAAAGGGGCTTTTTGTGTTGCTTGAGTCTTCCTCTTGTTGTTAAGTAACAGAGATTTTAGTTGATATTATTTTCCCTCTACAGTTCAGTTTCAGTGGTCAAGTTGGAAGTTAATTTGTAGTTTTAGTTTTCCATCAGTTTTGAGGTTTCTTCTGGGATTTTAATATTAAAATCTACTTTTTTGTTTCTTTTTGTCTTTTTTTCTTTTGTCCTTAAGACTTGTTCAATGATTTTAGTGTTATATTGGTTTTCTTTAAAGCTAAAGGTTTGGATTAGAGTTGTTTATTATCATTTTGTTGTTGTTATTTTTATGTTGTTGTTCTTCTCCTTTGTTGTTATTATAATAATTATTATTATTATTGTTAGTATTATTAAAAGGGAGGAAAGGGGCTTTTTGTATTATTTGAGTCTTCCTATTGTTGCTAAGAAATAAAGATTTTAGTTGATATTATTTTCCCTCTAGTTCAGTTTCAGTGGTCAAGTTGAAAGTTATTTGATTTAGTTTTACATCAGTTTTGAGGTTTCTTCTGGGACTGTTTAAGGTATCACAATTTCAGGATTTATAGACAACCCCTAGGTCCCGTTGCATCCACGGCCTGGTCACCATAAAGCTGGGACCAGGGGAATGGTAATTTTGGGGATTATGTAAAGATTTGAAAAGAGTCCAACTGGATTGTGGGTCTGTTCAAATTGGACGTGATGTAGGTGCACCATGGGCCTGTGCAATGGTGAGGGCTAACCCTCATAGAAGACTGGGGCTACGATTAAGGTCCTGATGCCCTGGACCACCGCACCCTGCGTGCTGTTCCTAGAAGCGGAACCAGGGGGGTCGCATACGTACCTGACCTGACCAGCACAGACCAGTTGTTAACACCGCTAGGTTTCCCCCTAGCCTGGCGATCAGGGCTGAAGTTGGGTCTCACATTTCTCCCTCCTATAGGGTTAAGGTGAGTACAGGTGGGGTCCCCGTCCCACCGGGAAACTAAACACTAAAACTAAAATTAAAAAAAATAAAATTAAGCTAAACCCCAGGAAATCCCCCTCAGGAATGACCAGGACCAGCCCCGACAAGGCGTTGCCTTCCCGGACACCCCGAGGCAGGAAGGTCCAGGGCCAGCCCCGACAGAGCGTTGCCTCCCTGGACCCCCAAGACCTCCATACTATCGCTATGACTAACAGAACAAGAGTCCCGAGAGTCCCCTCCAGAAGCGACCAGGACCAGCCCCGACAGAGCGTTGCCTTCCCAGTCACCTCAGAGGTAAGAAAGCCCAGGGCCAGCCCCGACCGAGCGTTGCCTCCCCGGGCCTCCCTGACTCCCATGCTATCACCCCTCTCTAGTTTACTACTCCCGTGCCCCATACACCGCACGACCCGGGAACAGTTGGTTTTGGTTTTAACAGGCAACATCCAGTGTCAAAGACCCCGGGGCTGCTTATACATACCTCTTTAAAACGTCCGCAGTTCAGTTTTGAGGGCTTTGGATTTTAGGGGGTCTTTTTGGGTCTAATCTCTTCTTGGTGTGGTTTTCCAGGGTCAGGTTTCAGGTTTTAAGGTTGCTCAGTTATTGTATTGAATTTTATCATTGTGCAATGTTTTGGTTTCAGGGTCAATTAATGTTGGTAGATTGTTTTTAGATTTTTTAGACATTGGATTAGATTAATTTTTCTGTTAAACCTTATTTTGCTGTCTTACCCATGGTCCTTTTCACCTTATACTATTTTTTTAGGCTTGGGAAAACCTTACTTTAAAATGCATTTAATTGGTGTTATAATCCACCTTAGAGTGGTTTTAAATGAACTATATCATTTTCCTGAGTTTTAAGTTTTGTGGGGGTTCTTATTTGGTTTAATTCTGTTTAATTTTCCTTGTGTATTGATTAAAAATAGTTTTGGCTTTGTTCTTCTATCTAACCAATCAAATTACTACTTCCTATATCCCATGATCCTTTAGGTTTTAGTCCTTAATATTTATTGCTTTATTCTGTGTTTATTAAGGTTGTTACCTTCTAGTTTTTGGACTTAGGTGTTTCCCGATCATCTCCTTGATCCAGAAAATCATTTTCTTGAAAAGTTGATGAACTTAAAACAAGTTTTTAAAGGTATTTTTTTCTGGGATGGGGGTTATGGTACCCGAGTTGATGTGGTGGGCAATAGATATTAGGTTTCTAACTGGCAGTTTTAGTTGTTTTTAATTTTTATTATAGTAAAGGGCATTTTCCTGTCCCTTGTTGGCCCTTGTGGTCTTTATCCCCCTGAAAAACACAGTATTCACTGTGGTCAGGGGGTATATGTAAAAGAAAATCTGTAGTGATAAGGTTTTAGTGTTGTTATTTTTTTTATTTTTATTATAATTAATACATAATAAATAATAAAATTAATATTAATATTAATATAAAACATGTAGAAGCTAATCTAGTATTTATTCTTCTCCTTTGGCTGGGTAAGAGATAAAAGGGCAAGGGCTCCATCTTCTGGTCAAAATCTAGAATTACCGTTGGTAGGTTCCTTCTAAAGTTGTGAGTGTTGTTTAGATTCATTCTTCCTTGAGTCTCAGAGGGGTGAAATGTCAAAGGTATGTTTAAGTAATAAGAAATCTAGGTTTTTAATATAATTTTTGTGTTTTTATATTTTTTATATTTTTTATTTTCAGGTGATCGGGTTCCCAAAAGAAAGGGGAATTTTTTGGAGGAGAAATACAGTAAGTAAGGGTGATTGTACTGATAAACTGATCCAGATGAATTAAGTTGTCTAGGGAG
>NW_026117321.1:0-12240 GCF_001640805.2 Lates calcarifer | reverse complement strand
ATGACATTTTTATGACATTTTTGATGCCTTACTATACTATGACATTTTTATGACATTTTTGACACCTTACTATACTATGACACTTTTGACATTTTTTGACGCCTTACCATACTATGACATTTTTTGACCATTTTTGATGCCTTACTACACTATGACGTTTTTTGACACCTTACTTATTATTACTTATACATTTACAGTTTACTGCTGTAAACTACATCTAGTAACAGATTACTTTGACTATTACATCTTACTTCTGATATTGCCAGTTACTTTTACATTACTTCTACTTATACAGATTACTTATACATTTTTTTATATTGCAGATTACTTCTGTTATTAAACAGTGTTAGTGCTCTGTGCTGGACGGTTGATGTAAAGCCGTTTGTGAATTACCTGGAGTCCTCTGTCCTGGTCTCAAAGAGCTTCCCCGTTGTACGAAGACTCTGTGATCGTGGACTACGTCTCTGTGATCGCGGACAATGTCTCTGAGATTATGGACAAAGTCTCTGCGATCATGGACTGTGTCTGTGATCGTGGACGATGTCTCTGAGATCATAGACGGTGTCTCTGTGATCATCAACAATGTCCCTGATCGCGGGCAATGCCTTCGAATCGGTGACCCCCGTCTCCGCCGATTCTATCGCAAGGTCTCTACGAAGCATGGGACAATGTCTCTGACCATGGACAACGCCTCTCTCGTCTTTGACAAGGTCTCTGCGATCATGGACAACGTCTCTGATTGTGGACGATGTCTCCCTCATCCTCAACAATGTCTCTCCGATCATGGACCATGTCTCAGCGATCGTGGACAATGTCGTGGACGAAGTGGTAACACCTGGAGGAAATCGAAGAGAAACATACAAAGGAAAATGATCAATACATTGCTACCTATTCCTCATCAACAGTTTAACCACGAAAACACAGATAAATATTCAACATTAAAACTGAACCAGAACATTTAATATTTTCTGACCATTTTTGACACTTTACTATACTATGTCATTTTCTCACAACTTACTATACTATGACATATTTTGATGGTTTTTGGTGCCTTACTATACTATGACATTTTTTGACACAACGCTATGACATTTTTGTAAACATCTTTGACGCCTTACTAAACAGTGCTCTGTGTTGGACGGTTGATGTAAAGCCGTTTGTGAATTACCTGGAGTCCTCTGTCCTGGTCTTTAAGAGCTTCCCCGTTGTACGAAGACTCTGTGATCGTGGACTACGTCTCTGTGATCGCGGACAATGTCTCTGAGATTATGGACAAAGTCTCTGCGATCATGGACTGTGTCTGTGATCGTGGACGATGTCTCTGAGATCATAGACGGTGTCTCTGTGATCATCGACAATGTCCCTGATCGCGGGCAATGCCTTCGAATCGGTGACCCCCGTCTCCGCCGATTCTATCGCAAGGTCTCTACGAAGCAAGGGACAATGTCTCTGATCATGGACAACGCCTCTCTCGTCTTTGACAAGGTCTCTGCGATCATGGACAACGTCTCTGATCGTGGACGATGTCTCCCTCATCCTCAACAATGTCTCTCCAATCATGGACCATGTCTCAGCGATCATGGATGATGTCGTGGACGAAGTGGTGACACCTGAAGGAAATCAAAGAGAAACATACAAAGGAAAATGATCAATACACTGCTACCTATTCCTCATCAACAGTTTAACCATGAAAACAAAAAACAAAAAAAACAAAAACAACAACAACAAATATTTGGGAAAAAGTACAATGATTATTAATTGTGTGTCTATCAACTAATCACTGAAGCAGTCGTGTATGTTACTATGAACTGCACAACGATAATAAACATTAACAGTTCAGTAAAATTTTGAATGCAGGGTTTTAACTTGTGTTGTTCACTATACTTAAGTAAAAATTCTGAGTATTTCTACCCCCATAGTCAGTCACACACAGAATCATTTTTTTTCAAAGTTCAACCTTGTTCTTATTAACACATTTAAAAGATCTTTGTTTTGTGTTGTTTTCATTTAATGAATAACAACCAAATTTACAAACGTCTTACCAGCAGCTTATGTGAAAATTTGAAGTAAAATAAGTGTAGGACTGGTTGTTACACACTGCAAAGATATTATTAAAATCACCCTTGGACCAACAGTTAAAATTAACACACTTACGAACAACTCAATCCAATATTTTTATTTGTAGACTCGATATTGTTTTATGCTGTGTAGTCTAGTATGTCTAGCACCTACACAAGATTAATAATTTCTGATCATGTACAATCAAACTGAAGTTAAGATATTTTTCAGTCCCATTTTGACTGATCCTTAACAACAACAATAACGTCTGACATTTTGATGCCTTACTATACTACGACATTTTTTAGTGCTTTACTATACTGTGACATTTTTACTTCTATTTTGGATTACTATTACTTCTGCATGGCTTTTATATTACAGATTACTTTTACTGTAATTTCTAATATCAGATTACTTTTCCCATTACATATTACTTTTCTAATTACTTATTACTTACACATTTACAGATAAAGTTTACTGTTGCAAACTACATCTAGTAACAGATTACTTTGACCATTACATCTTACTTCTGATATTGCCAATTACTTTTACATTACTTCTATTTATACAGATTACTTATACATTATTTTTATATTGCAGATTACATCTATTATTATGTTTTCTGATAGACTGAATACTGAACATAAACAATGTCAGTGCTCTGTGTTGGACGGTTGATGTAAAGCCGTTTGTGAATTACCTGGAGTCCTCTGTCCTGGTCTTTAAGAGCTTCCCCGTTGTACGAAGACTCTGTGATCGTGGACTACGTCTCTGTGATCGCGGACAATGTCTCTGAGATTATGGACAAAGTCTCTGCGATCATGGACTGTGTCTGTGATCGTGGACGATGTCTCTGAGATCATAGACGGTGTCTCTGTGATCATCAACAATGTCCCTGATCGCGGGCAATGCCTTCGAATCGGTGACCCCCGTCTCCGCCGATTCTATCGCAAGGTCTCTACGAAGCATGGGACAATGTCTCTGACCATGGACAACGCCTCTCTCGTCTTTGACAAGGTCTCTGCGATCATGGACAACGTCTCTGATCGTGGACGATGTCTCCCTCATCCTCAACAATGTCTCTCCGATCATGGACCATGTCTCAGCGATCGTGGACAATGTCGTGGACGAAGTGGTAACACCTGGAGGAAATCGAAGAGAAACATACAAAGGAAAATGATCAATACATTGCTACCTATTCCTCATCAACAGTTTAACCACGAAAACACAGATAAATATTCAACATTACAACTGAACCAGAACATTTAATATTTTTTGACCATTTTTGATGCTTTACTATACTATGTCATTTTTTCACAACTTACTATACTATGACATATTTTGATGGTTTTTGGTGCCTTACTATACTATGACATTTTTTGACACAACGCTATGACATTTTTGTAAACATCTTTGACGCCTTACTAAACAGTGCTCTGTGTTGGACGGTTGATGTAAAGCCGTTTGTGAATTACCTGGAGTCCTCTGTCCTGGTCTTTAAGAGCTTCCCCGTTGTACGAAGACTCTGTGATCGTGGACTACGTCTCTGTGATCGCGGACAATGTCTCTGAGATTATGGACAAAGTCTCTGCGATCATGGACTGTGTCTGTGATCGTGGACGATGTCTCTGAGATCATAGACAGTGTCTCTGTGATCATCGACAATGTCCCTGATCGCGGGCAATGCCTTCGAATCGGTGACCCCCGTCTCCGCCGATTCTATCGCAAGGTCTCTACGAAGCATGGGACAATGTCTCTGACCATGGACAACGCCTCTCTCGTCTTTGACAAGGTCTCTGCGATCATGGACAACGTCTCTGATCGTGGACGATGTCTCCCTCATCCTCAACAATGTCTCTCCGATCATGGACCATGTCTCAGCGATCGTGGACAATGTCGTGGACGAAGTGGTAACACCTGGAGGAAATCGAAGAGAAACATACAAAGGAAAATGATCAATACATTGCTACCTATTCCTCATCAACAGTTTAACCATGAAAACACAGATAAATATTCAACATTACAACTGAACCAGAACATTTAATATTTTTTGACCATTTTTGACGCTTTACTATACTATGTAATTTTTTCACAACTTACTATACTATGACATATTTTGATGGTTTTTGGTGCCTTACTATACTATGACATTTTTTGACACAACGCTATGACATTTTTGTAAACATCTTTGACGCCTTACTAAACAGTGCTCTGTGTTGGACGGTTGATGTAAAGCCGTTTGTGAATTACCTGGAGTCCTCTGTCCTGGTCTTTAAGAGCTTCCCCGTTGTACGAAGACTCTGTGATCGTGGACTACGTCTCTGTGATCGCGGACAATGTCTCTGAGATTATGGACAAAGTCTCTGCGATCATGGACTGTGTCTGTGATCGTGGACGATGTCTCTGAGATCATAGACGGTGTCTCTGTGATCATCGACAATGTCCCTGATCGCGGGCAATGCCTTCGAATCGGTGACCCCCGTCTCCGCCGATTCTATCGCAAGGTCTCTACGAAGCATGGGACAATGTCTCTGACCATGGACAACGCCTCTCTCGTCTTTGACAAGGTCTCTGCGATCATGGACAACGTCTCTGATCGTGGACGATGTCTCCCTCATCCTCAACAATGTCTCTCCGATCATGGACCATGTCTCAGCGATCGTGGACAATGTCGTGGACGAAGTGGTAACACCTGGAGGAAATCAAAGAGAAACATACAAAGGAAAATGATCAATACACAACATTATAACATTACAGCTGAACCAGAACATTTTCCAAACATTGGAGGGCTGTTTCAGAAAATGAACCGTTCACTATCATCACCTCCTGAAGAACCAACAACAAGAAACATTTTGGAAAAAGTGAAGTGATTATTGTGTGTCTATCAACTAATCACTGAAGCAATCATGTTTGTTACTGTAAACAGCATAACAATAATAAACACTATCAGCTAAGTACAATTTAAATGCAGTCTGGCTGAGTATTCCACCACATACTGTCACATACAGAATCATTTCAACCTTCTTCTTAAAACAAATATTTAAAATGCCGTTGTTATGTGTTGTTTTCGTTTAATGAAAAACAACCAAGTTTACAAAGGTCTAACAGCAGCTTATGTGAGAAAAAAGTGTACTGGTAGTTATACACTGTAAAGATATTTTTTAAAAACACCCTCTGACCAACAGTTAAAATTAACACACTTATGAACAAATCACTTTAATATTTTATTTGAAGAATTGATATTGTTTTGTACAGTGTTGTCTAGCATGTCTAGCACTTACACATAACTAATAATTTCTGATCACATACAATCAAATTGAAGTTAAGACATTTTTCAAACCCATTTTGTCTGATCCTTAACAATAGCATTTGACATTATTATGCTTTACTATACAGTGGTGTTTTGATGTCTTACTATAATGTGACATTTTTACTTCTGTTTTGGATTACTGTTACTTCTGTGTTGCTTTATATTACAGATTATTTTTACTGTTACCTTTAATATTACTTTTCACATTACATATTACTTTTCTTATTACATATTACTTCTAAATTTACAGATAACTTTTACTGTTGCAAACTACATCTAGTAACAGATTAGTTTGACTCTTATATCTTACATCTGATATTGCTGATTACTTTTACATTACTTCTTTTAATACAGATTACTTCTACATTATTTTTATGTTGCAGATTACTTCTATTATTACATTTTTCTGATATACTGAATACTGAACATAAACAATGTCAGTGCTCTGTGTTGGACAGACTCGAACCAACAGGAAGTCAGCCATTATGACTTTAATATATAGATTTTGCTCATTTTCGCCATTTGGGAATACTGTATTTGAACGAACTTCTAGATATTTAACAGTCAGGTTACTGTTTAACGCCTTTGTGATTGAAAGTTATCAAAAGCTTGGATTTTCGTCAAAAGGTACGGCCGTGGCGGCACCTCAAATTTGCCGTCGCAAACGCTGACATTCAGGTGTATAGCAGACAGGTACAGATGCAATATAATATAAAATTACCACAAACAGACTCAAAACGATTGCAACGACATGACAGACGGCTAAAAACCGAGTTAAAATGGCCAAGATGGAATACAAAAATGTCGGTAAAGTGACTGTAAACGGGGGTTTAAACAGACTATCAAGAGCTCCTTGTGTTTTACCCGTCCTCGTTAGGGTCCACAAGTCATGTCACGTAAACACAAACACACACTTACCCACGGGAGAAAAGACTGAAATGGAAATAAGATCATTAGCTCGCCGCTAACGCAAATGCTAACGCTAGCTGCTAGCTAGTACGCTCCTTAGCCTTACCTTCATGCCACAGGTGTGTTCAGCATCCAGCCTCATTCCTGTTCGACAATAAAGCAGCTTCAAAGCTTGTTTTAGCACCCAGGCTTCTTCGGTAATTACGGTTTCCCCACAATACTGACAAACCGAGGCCACAGCTCAAAGGTTGGGACTCATCTGTTGTCCGAGTTTCTCCGCCTCTCTGCGCTCCTCCCAGAGGCTCATGACGAGACAAGACGTAGCCAATGACGATACACGCCACGCACAAGCGCGGCAGAGAGTGATCATACTCAAAGTGTTGACTCTGGTTTTGTCCAGTCACAAACAAGAAGTGCTGTCACACCCTTTCTGTAATCTGAAATGTTTCTGTGTTTTGTGAAATGTTGTGCTTTGACCTTCAGGGGCACCGCAATTTCGGGCTGTTGGCTGGACAAACAAAACAATTTTCCCAAGATGACTGTTTGGCCATTTTTGCCTTTATTTCTTATAGTGTACATGTTTGATTCAGCAAATTTGAACTGGGGATGTTGCCGTTAAATGGCATGCTTCTTAGACATGTAGGTCACTGTGGCACCTCCAAAACAAGCAATTTGAAGATTATAAAAGCTATTTTTCTTTTCTTTCTCTTCTAAAACAGAATAATCAACAATTAACAGATTATTTGGTTAAGAAAATATCAGTCAAATTTTTCACATCAACTGAGGGGAACTTCTTTACTGCCTGTTTCCCTTTAAGAGCCTTTTGAAACTAGTTCAGCTCATTCAATTCTTGTCCACTCTGTAGTCTTGACCTTGAATAAAGTCACTCTTTCATAGTTCTTCGTTATCTGACAAGAGAAACAGTAATATACATCAATCATGGCACCTACATGTCACAGAGACTCAAAATAAATGAGTTCAGAGTGAAGAAAAATGATTTTCTTTATTCTATCACTTCTCAGCTCTGTTCACTAGGGGGAAACCTAGTGCCATTGTATCATTGTTCCCCCTCAGGCCTGTGAAGGACACAGCCAAAGCAGATTAATCACCTCAACACATCTGACTCACCAAAGACGCTGGTGTTTCTTCACAGCCCTCTCTCTATTCTCCTGCTCCTCTTTAATGGCCCAGCGCCTTCCTTTTTATAACCGGCTGTCTCTCTCACTGTCTCTCTCCCTAAGCACATCCAGACTTTAGGGGGTCCATTAAAGGTATGCTTTTTGTTTACAGTTTCCCTTTGTTACCCACCATCATTTCCCTATACAGCCCCCACCTTTTTTTTTCATATACCATCTCTGGAGATGGCTTTGTCAAGGTCAGCTATTTTTACAGCTTGTGATATTGGACGTATCTCAGGGAGGCGATGATAAGAAGGAAGAGGAAGAGGACAGGGGGAGAAAGGATAGAGAACTAGACTGATAAACACCGCCGCCTTTGCTGCAAACAGTACAGGGTGTGTTTTGGGGATGTCAAAGACAGTACACTGGCCGAGCAGATGAGAGGAGTACATTTCTCTATCGTCCTATTCCTCATTCCTAAACTGCATGTTGACCTTTGTAGTACCGCCTCCAGGCTGTATGCTTTAACCTTTCCAGTGAGAGAGAGGGGGCCCCTGTACTGGGAATACAAGATAAATCACAACTGCTGTCTGTTAATGCGACAGGCAACAACACACACTGGCATACAGGCACTGCTGAAACCTTTGTACTCCCTCACCAAACCCTCCCCTTCTCCAAAACACACACACACGAGCACGCAGATGGCCATGCCTCCATAAAGATGTTCACAGCATCAGCGCACTGGGCTATTACATCTACAAGTGAACCCTGAATTATTCATCCTCCATTAAAATGCACTATGAGTAATGATAGCCACGAGTGTGTTTTTGGGGTATTCTTTTTTTTTTTTTTTTTTTTTGAGTAAAACACAGGGGTCATTAGGAGTCATTTCTGGTCAATTTTGTATGATCAACCCATGCTCAAGAGAAAGACAGGGAAAAAAAAATCCCATTTACTTTCTGTGCATTGGGAATTCATGTTGAAAGAGATCAAAGGGGACAGACAAAGAGATGAGAGAATCGACATCTTCTCGTCTCCATTTGGCTCCCTATGAGAAGAGGAAAATTACTTTAAAGCTGCTGCCTTGATGAAAGAAAAAGGCGTTATGCCTGATGTATTCCTCCAGAGGTGGAATCAAACCAGTATGAATGACTCAAAGGCAGAGAGAGGGGAAGGTGGGTGGGGGGATGGCGGGGGGGTGGGGGACATTTGTTTGAGAGAACCTAATGGGGGATTTTGGTGAGGTACGAGAGTGCTATTTGACAGCAGTGAACAAAACAGCGATTCCCCTGTCAGGAGAAGTGACTGGTTCTAGATTCAACACTGTTATTTCCGGCGTGTGCATAAAAATGCAGCGGATGTCATCAGATAGTGAGCTCATTCGCACTATCAATCTGGGGATTTTATCAGAGTGAGCGCCATCAACATGTTCATCTAAAATGTGATTTAGCGTAATATTCTCCTTACTTTTCTCAGGACCAGTGCGGAATAGGTCCATGAAAATGAAAATAGCCTCCAAACGCACCATTAGTTTTTCTCACCCCTACTCTAAGAGACAACCAGCACTGTCATTTTTCTGACAGAGCTGTCAAAGCATCGAGCCAACCACCCTAGTTACACATAAAGCAAATAGAAATGAAAACATTGTCAGTGAAAAGACTCATGGGGTAACGGAGACGCCAGGAGCAGGGTGAATCACTTAGCAAGCTGTGCTCCTCCCATTCTGCAGCTGCCACCCACCACAACACATCTGCCACTGGGAAAAAACACTCAGATAGAAAACCACATCCAAATGAATTGCTACATGACACAAAAGATCACTTCTTCAAATTGAAATTCATTTGCTGCTGAAACGGGGGTTTGTCCCCCTGGGCACACATGCGTGTGTGACTGTAGAAACCCACATACAGGTGGCAAACGGTTGAGAATCTACATGCAAACACACACTTTGCTCACGCGGATAATACACTTAGCTCCAGTAAAACCATTAGATTTCTTTATATGGGGGCCGATGATTCTTCCAATACGCCCCCCTGTGCTATCTCTGGGCAGACACATGCCACTGCTGGGCAAGATCCTCATGCGTACCAAATCATCACTTTTCAACCAATGACGTCTGCCCGGCTCAGCCAGCTATTGCAATTCCCCTTTTATTACATTTCCCCAGAATTTCTTATTATACATGCTGAACTTCACAGAAAGGAAACCTGAGATGTCTACAGAGGGACAATCATCTACCAGGCTGAATATTGCACCAAAGATTGCTACTAGCTTTGTTGATATGAGCCACATGGTAACAAATCATTAAATTATTTACGCAGTCCATGCCAGGAATCAGTGATGGCTTTAGACTGAGGGAGAGAGAATAAAAAGATGTTAAATTGTTAAATTCTTCTTCTTTTTTTTTTTCTTTTTTTTTAAAAAAGCAACAAGTAGCCTACTTTTCCACTACTACTTGTCAGCATTTACTTTTACCACCTACACAAGGACTATGTTTGGCAACAAATTATGTTTTTTTAATTGCATATTGTTCTAAATACTTTTTTTTTCATAATTTGAGATATTTGAGAGTTCAAATGAAATAAACTGTAATTATGATTTGGATTTTATGTTACAAACAATAATTCCAAGCATTATTCTGTATATGAACTGCAGTACTTCACATGTTCATTCTTCATTGCAGTTTCCATTTGTTTTAGGTGTAACAAGTTTAGTATAGTATTGTCATATTATTATATCCATACATTTTCTGGAAAATTAAGTGAACAAGACTAAAAGACTCAACAGCCATGCTAGTAGCTCTGTATGACTGCACAGCCACAGTGATGCTCTTAGCTAAATGCTAATATCAACATGCTAATGTGCTCTTGTTGTTTAGCAGCTACAATATTTACCATTTCTATCATCTTTATTGATTACCACTGAACACAAAGTACAGCTGTGGCTGAAGGAATGTGATTAGTTTAGCATGTGTTTGGTTGTGAGCTAAAGTAGTGGACCAAAGTAAAACTTGACCTGATATGAAGTGAAAAGTCAGGGGGTAAAAGTGATTACATTTCATACTGAAGAGGGTGTGAATGTCTGTACCAATTTTCATGGAAATCCACTGAACAGCTGTTGAGACATTTCACAAAATAACCACACAAATATCAACCTGCTGGTGGCGCCAGAGGAAAAGTCAGGGATCTGATCGAAGTCAGCAGGCTTCATCCTCTGGGAACATGAATGACCATCCATCCAGTAGTCGGTGAGATATTTAAGTCTGGATTGGACCAAAGTGGTGAAATAATGACTTAGCCATCAATACAGCCACATAATACACCACAAATATAAACTATGGTGAAACCTCTGATGATGTATTGTATGTCATTATACGCCCCACCCTAGATTATGTAATGACTTTACAAGTACATGTACTGCTACTTGTTTAACAGAGAAAAATCAAAGTGGGCTTACATGATTCTTAATCTGGAATCCTGAATTATTAAAGTCACTGGGAAATGAACAGAGGACTACATTTTTCCTTCACAAAACCCTCCTTGGCAGGTGCTGTTAGCCTATAATATCTGTGTGACAAACCAAAGTCACATTCAGAAAGCAATTTTCTGTCCACAACGCAATCTTAGCCATTAATTGCCTAATGAACAAGATGTTATCCAAGGATACCTTTCCAATGACCACTTAGGTAAAGGAGGAAGAGGACTTAATATGATGGAAATAAGTGTGACAGACTAAACGGTCCCTGGTGAACGCACTGACGCATGCTCTGACCTTCCCTGTCAATCTGGAGGGCAGACAGGGCGGCCATTTATGTTGTTTTCATCATTACTCCCAGAAAAACCTTGTCAGAAACCAGAACTGTCTGACGCCCGCCGCTGCCTGTGGGGAAAAAACAATAAACAATGAAATATCAAAGAGTCAGAAGGCGTGGAACATTCTCTGGGCCCTTTTTGTCAGGCTGTGCAGTCTCCTGTGTATCATTGTGAATTCTATATACTTACAGTCATCTGGATTCCCGTGATCTCAGAGGGATATTTTAGAAACTGTGTGGTCAGAAAAAAGCATCGCACAGCCCGGCACACAGCCAGGTAGATAGATGCCAACAGCCAGGGAGCAAGTCAGGAAAACAGCTGCCCAAACATGCTTACAATGCTGATTTGATTAACAATTTAGCAATTACCTAATGTATTCATTTAGATAATACAAATCAAGTCTTTGGACATTTAATCAATTAGAAGAGCCTGACATTTCAGAATACTGCAAGACATAATGCTCATCATTATACTTGATGGCATTGATGCAATCCACAATGAGACACCAAAAGATATTCTGTCTTCTGCTCCTTTGTTACCAGAAGAACATGAAAAGGTTGCATGAATAATATAAGGCAAAGGTACAATTATGACATTATTTTAATGACATTATTTGTAAAACCTTGCATCAATGTCAATTCCATGAGCCATGCTCATTTGTTTTCAACAGGACAGCAAAGCCTTTTGGAGTCGTTTCTAATAAATGTTTCCAAGGTATTCAATCACTTCAGCTCGTGCCGCTAGATTTAGCTGGGTGGAAAATGACAAGCAACACTGGTAGAGCGCCAACAGATTTCAGGATTACGTCTTCCCTGTCAATTCTCATAATGTGTATATGGTGGTTGTTTTAAGTAAGTCATTAACTACATCCACTCATGTACAGCAGAGATGTCATCACTAGCATTGGACTTTGTGTGGATGTTTTTTTTCCCACTTTGAAATCCCTGGACTAACAGATCAAATGATAAAATGGGTGGAGAGGGAAGATAGGGGCAGTGATGTAGTGACCTACCATGTATGCTTGTCATTTCGC
>NW_026117320.1:0-20718 GCF_001640805.2 Lates calcarifer | reverse complement strand
TATTATATATTACATATGTGTGTGTGTGTGGTAACACTTTATATTAGGCTACACACATATTCACCATTAACTAGTTGCTTATTCGCAATGCATTTTGACTCTTTATTAGTCATTATGAAGCATGATCATATTCTACAGCCACTAGTCCATCCAAGAGTTTCCCTCAATAACCTCCTAATTACTGCTTACTGGTAATAAGGAAGTTGTTGTACATGAATTTATGATCTTAATATGGACCATGTAAGGTAGCAGCAACACTAGAAAAGTAATTCTAAATATGGTCTTTTCTTACATAACTAAACATGAAACTGATGATCAAGACCTCACTTTAGAAAAGGGAACACATTCTGAGTTACAGAGACGTCATCTAGACTTATTTGGACACTATTAACACTTGTAGTTTTGAGCAAAACACATTTGAACATATATATTTATCATAATTCGTGTACAACAGTTTCCTTACTTAAAGTCAGTAAGCAGTAATAAAGAGGTTATTGAGGGAAAGTCTTAGTTAATGGCCTAGTAGCTGTAGAATATGATCATGAAGAGTCAGGGAATAATAAGTGCTTAATAATGACTAATGAAGAGCCAATATGCATGTGAATAAGCAATTAGTTAATGGTGAATAAGTGTAATATAAAGTGTTACAGAATCCATATTTCACTAATACTCTAAGTTGTGGTAATAGTGTACTGTACAAAATACAATCTGGGATCTTAAAATATCCCACTGCACATTTTAGCTTAACATGTCTAGGTAACGTTACCACTAGCTAGCTAACATCTCTCGTGGTGTAATGTTATGAAGTTAAAGGGTCATGGCATTTTTACCAACTCCATATCTGATTCAACCAACATTTTTTAAATACATACATGGTATCAGTGAGCGTATACTGTGTAGATTTTAAATTAAACTATGGAAATTACTACACACTACACAATAATTATTATGATTATATACCTTTATTATTTTATTCTCACTATACTTGTTGGGTCTGACAGCATCATGCATTAGGTCAATGGCAGGTCCCCACAAAGATAGGTGTACAACTCTATGTGTGTGTGTGTGTTTGTGTATGTGTGGTTTTCACAGAGAAGGGAAAGGTTCTATTATATATGATAATGAGCCTTCCATTCATCTGCTATGATGCATTCATTCTAGAACTAACTACTTCTCCACAGAACATTCACCTAACCAGAGCCTGGACTGAGTAACACTTGTCTTCAGTGGGAATTTTCATTCATCTATTATCCAGCCATCTGTTTCTTTATGCTCTGTTGTCTTTCTTCAGGTGACTTGGAGAGCCAACACAGAAGAAGAGGCCAGGTAAGATTTTCTAATTTGACCAAAGCAAATCTGATGACAAATGTTGTTTAGCTTTACATGTATCTAGACCAACTAACTAATTTCCTTATATTTCATCTTCTAATCCTTCCTCTTTCTAGAAACTATATTCATTTTCAACATGATTAGTTAATGTTTCAAATATTATTTTGCATCCAGCAAGTGCCTGCTTACAACTTAAAACACACTGAGAAATAACTAGGAAATATTTGGATTAACATGCAATAAAATACAGGACTGATCCTACAACAGCAATGAGGTTTTTCTTCATAATTAAGACACTGACTTTCTCTTAGTATCCTGGGAAGGTGGACAGGAGATCAGATGTGTGATGGTACAAAACGTCCGTCACAAGCTCGTTCCAGAAATGAAGAGACAAAGGAGGCTCTGGAGCCTCAGAGAGAAGGTTAAGGTTAAGGTCAAGGTTTGTAACTGCACCCACACATGCACACACAAATATACAGCACATACCCTTCATGGGCAGCATTGTGGCTCTGTGATTAGCATTGCAGCCCCACAGAAAGAAGATGTTGACATCTTCTTGATGTCTCAATCTTCTTTTCTGTGTGGAGTTAACATGTTCTCCTCGTGCTTGCGTGGGTTTTCTCCGGGCACTCCGGTTTCCTCCCACACTAAAAAAACAATGAAACAGTTATACACCCTTGGTTTGATGGTTGTTTGGTTGGTTGGTGTAGATTTTCTGTGTTTTTAATCTGTGGCAAATTTCCACGTAACACATTATATCATGACTAACAGAGCTCCTTTTCAAAAACAAATACTGTGACACTTATGGAGACAAAGGAAAAGACAAGAAGTCAGCCTGTCAATAGAGCTCTCATACAAAGTTCAACATACATATTCAAATGGAAAATGTGTTACTGTATATGTTAAAATATGTATTAAATGTATGACAAAGAGACCATGCATGGCAGCAAACAAGGCAAGGATATAACCTGTGAAACAGATACAATGAAGAAGAATCACCCATTTACAGAAATACATGTTTTGAGTCTTTTAAACTTATGTTATAGACTTTTAGAAAATTCCCTCATATTATTAGAACACAAACTGAAAAAAGGGTGATGTAAAGAAAAGTTTCTTTTTGTTTGCCAAGGACATAGTTAGCATTTTAAATTAGTCCAACATTTTTAAATGTATGGGAGTTATTACCAGTGCTTTGCCTAACTCACTAAGAAAGAGTCCTCTCCTCTGGAGCTTTCGTGGTGCCAACTTGTGTTTGATGTAGATCGCAAATGCATCATATGCTAAACATCCCATATGTTCTAAAAGTAGTCAGCAGCTTGTTTTGCTTGCACAATGATGAACTACAGAAGAAATAACTGAAATATTTCATTCAGGATATTTGATATCCTTACCACCTGCATAAGCAGTATTTTTGTTCATTTTCTCAAATGACAAGATTGTTATGCATGCTATGGAGACTTTTAAAAATCAAACCACAGAAAAAACTATGTAAAATGTCAAAAACTATCAATACCGGGACCTTTGAAAAGGCAAAACAGTGCTGGACTGTTTCTCTAAAACATTGCTGGGTTGCTGAACAGCTGGTTGGGTTATTTTTGACCCAGGTTTATTCATTTTCCTGCTCATCCAGTGCCAGAACTTCCTGCATCCATCTCTTTATGGCAGGGAAGATGAAGATTGTATAGTTACATGGTAACACTTTATATTAGTCTACACTTATTCACCATCAACTATTTGCTTATTGCATGCACACTGGCCCTTATTAGTCATTATTAAGGAGTCAGTAATAAAAAACTCTGCATGATCATATGCATCACATATTTCTCTCAATAACCTCCTAATACTGCTTACTGATAATAGGTAAGGAAGTTATCTTATAAGGTAGTAGTAAGACCAGAAAAGTAATTCTCTCTAGTGTTAATAAGGAGTTACTGTTACTGCTACCTTATAAGGTCCATACTGAGCAAAGCATATTAAGGTCATAATTCATGTACAACTTACTTAATTACAATCAGTGAGCAGTAATTAGGAGGTTACTGAGGGAAAACTCTTAGTATATTATATACATATTCTACAGCTACTAGTTCATTAACTAAGTGCTTTACAATTTACAAGTGCCAATATGCATGCTAATAAGTAACCTCCACACACACACACACACACACACACACACACACACACACGCCCAGCCACAGCTCAAGTCCTGGCAGAATCTTCACAGAACATTTGTCCGAAGCCAACATTGGTGATGGAAATGATTTTTCATCAAAGCAAGCTGCTTAGAGAGAAAGACCTGCGACGAACAATGAGTTGAGCAACAGCTGGCAGCATGTGAGGAGGAGGAAAGAAATAACTGAGGGAAAAAGAGAGAAACAGCAGGAGGAGCAATAGAGGAAAGAAGAACGACATGGAGAAGAAGTGACAAAAGAGAGAGGGCATCCAAGGAGAAAAGGACCAGGTGGAGAAGAGGTAATGAAAGAGGAGGCGGGGTGCCCGAGGAGAAGAGGACAACACAGAGCTGTTATCTGCTGACTGGATCAAGTAAATAGACGATGTAGAAAAAACCCTGAATATAACTGAGCTTTGGCTTTGCTGCCAGATAATTAGTAGTTGGCTACAGAAAATAAACAGAAATCCTATCTTTTGTCAGTTGGCAGTGTCAATCAATTTGATTTCCATTTTTCATTGTTTGAGAGTCATAACTAAACCTTGACTGAGTCACCAGATTATCATCATTGTTGTAAAATTATGTGTGACATCACACCAATATACTGTTTGGACTGACTGGTCTCCACAAAGGCTGTGCATGTCATCTGAAAGATATCTTGCTGAAGCAATCGCTTAATGTTTAATGTTGTTATGAGAAGTCTTCAAATATTTCTGGTTCATAATGAGACTATGGCAAGATAAATTAGACTGTGGGGGTTGCCACAGACTGGGTGATTAATGGAGAACACTGATATTAAAGTTAGAACCCATTATGGGTGAAGTTGAAGGACAATTGATTTGTTGGCAAACCAGCCACTGCGAGACATAAAACTTCTTTGGAATATTTGGGTTGCTGTAGGGTTTGTGATAATCACTCACCCTCCTCTTCTAAG
This sequence comes from Lates calcarifer, assembly GCF_001640805.2. Classification (NCBI taxonomy): domain Eukaryota; kingdom Metazoa; phylum Chordata; class Actinopteri; family Centropomidae; genus Lates; species Lates calcarifer. The sequence continues at coordinate 16,288 of NW_026117320.1, read as the reverse complement.
GTTATCATCTCAACTTCTTAGCTGTGATCTATGCTGCCTAAAAATGTTCACATTTTTCAGCCCTCTGAACAATGCCTGCTTTTCTTACTCCACTGGCCTTGCTTTGAGCTTGTAATAATAACTCTGTGACATTGTATTTGTTTAGGGCTTCTTTGAAATTTCTTACTGTGTATATAAATTTTTTGTAATCAAAGCTGTTGTCTTTGTATCTAATGTATCTAATCAAATCAGGGGATGAAGAGACTGTCTCTGAATAGCTGGCCTGGTAAAAAAGGGGATGTCTGCCATTACATAAACTTTGACCCTTAGCTGTTAAAAGCATCTGTGATCACACTCAAATGAGCTTTTTTAAATGGAAAACACATTTATAAACCTGTCCCCTGATTGGACACCAGAGAGAATGCAATTAGATTTTTGTTCTCCAACAAAATTCCCTATAATCGTAGCTTGGTGCTCTTGGGTTGCTTGACTTGCTTGAGTTGGTCTTTTAACAAGATGTACCTGTGCCATCACTCAAAAAACAAACCAGTGACAAATGTTCAAAAAACAAGCAGAGTCCAGAAAAATTCCTTAACTGCAACTAAACAGTGCCACAACTGTCGACGGCTGGGAAACAAGAAACACAGATGACCTGACCCAGACATTAAAATACACTGCAAACACTTTCTGATGAAGTGGTGAGTGGAAATGATAGAACAAGTTTGTTGAGTGTTGTCATTTTCATTTCAGATGAATATTCCCTCACTTTACATTGTGAAATGAAAAACAACAGAGACAACAAAGCAGGATTACTGTGTTCACAAGTGTGGCTGAAGAATACCTACAGTCCAATAGTGATTTTGTTCTGTAGCCCAAGGACTTTGGGGGAAAGCCTGTCCCCATCCATTCACATCAGCACTTTTTGGAATGAATTCTTAATATTGTCACTGCACAAGCTTGAGCTGCAGATCCAGTGCTGTCCAGAATGATCACACCTTCAAACAAAATTTCCAATGTCATCATGTCCATTACCTCCACCCTCCTTTTTGATGACATAAATCCCCCATCACGGTCTTCTCCATGTCCCTCTGAATGTCCTCTCCTTCAGTGTCCTGTACAAACAGGACACTGAAGGAGGTTTGTTTTGAATGCCACATACTTCACTTAATGATTATCTTGGTCACATACCCAACAATCTCTGTGGTTAATTCTGTTGATATTCAGTGTTTATTTTCTTTTTAAAATATATGTTAAATAAAACAATTTAATAAAATCTTTGTTGATGGTATGTGCTTTGCCATAATCATCTAGCTTACGCCCAGATATGTGCCAGCCACATTTTCTGATGTCTGCCTAGCATAGAGAAGTGCTTGGATTTTAACCAGTGCAAATGCCCACACTGGTAACATAATATCATATTGGTGGCAGGAACAAAACATGCTATGTGTCTGGTGACATGAACCCTGAAGATTGTATGGTAAAACAGATTTTGAGAGTGTTGACCATTATTGACACATTGTTTTCTTATTCAAATATGTTGAAAAGGCTAGAAATTTTTGTACCTATTTTTATTGACTTATTTTTAAAAACGATATGGTCCTGTTTCACTTACACAGATAGAAGAGCATTAGAAACATCAGAATTGGTCAAATGTTATATTGTATTCCACAGTCACAGTGCAGTGTGTTGTTATACATCTGATTTTACACGTCAGACACCTCTGTCAGACATGGAAGAGACCTAAAGGGTTTTAACAACTAAGGTGCAAGTGACTTTGGAATCTTACCGTAACCATGTACTTTTCTAAGTTACAATATATCTGACGAGAAAAAAAACAATTACACTGACTTACCATATGCTCCTGAATTAGAAGTCCATCATCCTCACCAAGGTAGAGGCAAGGTGCCTTGAGAACTGCTGCCTTTTTGAGATTAACATCACTTGTAGCCTGTGTGAAGAGATTCCACCGATTAAAACATCCATACACACATAAATAACTACAAAAAATATTTCAAATTTCCAACCTGTGTAGGTTACCTACACACTGACTTCCAATCAGCTTTGTCAAGTTTGATCTATATAGTTCAATATTATGTCAAACATACTGTAAAAGGTCATCCTTTTTTAACCACAAAATCATTGTGAAGTGTGGCCTAGTTGTTTTTTGTTTTTTTTTAAGTGAGGTATGAACATGCTGTTTTAACTTCTGTTTATTCAGGGACATACAGTACAACTGACAACAATGCTGTCTATAGGTGCTTAGTACATCTACAGCCCCATCCTCTGGCCACTGAGCTAAGGATTGTCAACACCTTGCTCAAAGCACTTGAACTTTTATTGTCACCACCTGAGAAAACAGGATTGAACTGGCACCTGTCTGATCACATGACTGCATCTCAAGCCTATATGGTATTATTGCCTTAAAAAGACATTTCCTTACAAATGGTTTTTGCACCTTGCAAATAATCCAGGCTGTTACTGATGATGCAAACTGGGGCTTCATATGGACAATACAATTACACAGTGTATGAAGTATGTATGAAAAAAAAATCCATAACATTGCATACACAGATTTACAGATGTTTGGATAGTTTCTGGCCAGAAGCACCTCCCTTCCTCTGGAAAACAGATGTCAGCTGGGGTAAAAGATTGTCCAACTGTACCATGAAGTTTGTCTCAAGTGAAAGTGTTCTAATCTGCTGGAATTCAGCATTTATCTGTTAGAAAGAAAAGAGAGAGACAGACATCATTGATTCAGTCATGGTGTGAGGCTATTTTGAAGTTTTTGTATCCAATTAAAAGGATAGATTCTGATCTTGACCTACCTTAACAACTTACAGTTTAGCATGGACATCTGACAATTTTCTGACAATTCTTCAAATGATTGTTCTGTGCCTGCTGACCAGTGAAAAGGCAACTCTTAACTGAAACCTTCACATTATCAATTTTATATGTCACAAGTTCTACTCTTAGCTTGCTGTAGAGTTCTTCTGCCCCCAAGTGGCCAAAATAAAGAACTGCTTCCTCTATAGGAGATTTTTTTTCTCCAAATGTCGGTCATCTTTTGTGATACCTTATCAGACCTTTTTTTTTTAACAGCTGCACACTGAAATTGCATAATAAGAAGAGGGGAAAAGGCAAGCAGGTCTTTACCTCATCAATATGAAAGAATGCAGGCCACCTGGCTTTAAACTCTCCGGCTGCTGGGTTTTGCTTCACCACCTCACTGTTTCTTTGTCTGACATCATTCAAAAGTTCAACTCTCACATTTTCCAGACTTTCATCTGTGAGGGTGTGATGGAGAATTTTATTTTGTATTTTGATCAATTGTGCGTGGGTGACATAATACTAATGATAGTGAACCCTTTGACCACATTTGAAACCAGACAGACCAGGTAAATATTCCTACTTATATCTGCATCAAGACAACACAATGTCAACTTCATGGTTCACCTATACTCCAATAAGGTAATAAGGACATCAGTGTTCTGTTATTTTGTCACTTTTTGAATTAAATTTTTGAGAATTTGGATAAAAGAGGTTTGAACTTTGAAAAAAAAAACAAAAATATTAAGAAATCTATACTCATGTTTATAGAAAAATTTCTCAACTATTAAGTAATGTAAAGTTTATGTCATTTGTTCCTAAAATATGTGTTTTTCCTGTCATAACTTTTTTTTGTCAACACCATTAGACACAATAGAAAGTTAATCATTCCTATTTGTTTGGTCTGATATAGATTTAGAGCATTTAAACCCTTGTGTCTTCACCTTGAGTACACAAATGTTAAATGCTGAATATTCCTTTTTATTCATTTTTATGCTCTATGAAAACTCTTATATCACACAAGTCTTATCATTTGCATGTAATATAAAGAATAACAGTTCTTGACATAAATGAACACATTCTATCATTTAAAGAAACAACTACATTAATAATTTGGCTGTTTTGGAGAAACAGATTGAAAATATTCAAAAATACATACAAAATACTAAAGCTTTTCTTGACTCAAATACATTTAACTTTGCTCATCCACTTAATTTAACAATTTGGTACAACAAATAACTTATCATGTAAATTTGACTTTCTTTCACTACCGCTGGACAGAGAAAATGACGGTGTTGACGAAAAAAAACAATAAACCTACAGGAGCTTTTTTCATTTAGCAGCTGTGCAGAGTTGTAAGGGGGTCCTCAGGAATATAGCTGACTATCTATGTGTCTGATGGTGTTGACAAAACTTGGGACACATTTTTGGCAACCACAAAATAAAACCCTAACCATAACCCTTTCATCTGGCATATATGTTACAGATTTTAAATGATTATTTCACAGTTGTACATCAAATTCAAGTGATAAGATTTTGTCTGAGGACACATGGTTTTATGTTTAATGGCCTAGTATTTAATTAATTAAATTAAAAACTTCTAAAACAAACATATGAAAAAGAATCATCCCTGATTTAAATAAGAAAAATAGATACGTTTTCCAAGAAATTGGCACTATTCTTAGGGGGCTATGTTTTTGCCAAAGTCTGTGTGAAGGAAAAATGCAGCTTTGCTGAGGCTTAGGCACACTCTGACCTGGGCCTTCCCTTTCCACAGAGTATCCTCTGTTATGTCTCATAAGTCTGTCCTGCAGCAGCTGTGGCTGGAGGGAGAGGCAAGATTTGCTGGGAAATGTGCATGTGCCTCAATCAATCGGCAGCTCCAACAGGGTGATGGTGGGCCTGCAACGAACCAACTGCTTAAGCTCCCGACGGAGGGAACTGTCAAGAACATGCTCAATAAACTGGTCTCTAAGAAGAACATCAGCATTGGGCATTCCGTCAGGCGCATGCTGCTCGACCTGTGCCATCAAAGCCGTAAGAGCTAATGAAAACTCCTGTAGCGTCTCACCTTCCTGCTGGTGCCGGGAGAAGAAAGCCTGCTGTAGGGTGACATATGACTAGCTGCACCCATACAGTTCCTTTAAGATGGTGAGGACCCGGGCTGGGTCTCTCCGCTCCTCACCCGGGTGAAACTTTATCTCCTCCCTTGCCTCTCCTTCCAAATGATCAAAAATAAATAGGGCTTGATCTGCAGCTGAAAGGTGGTGGGCACGCGCACATGCCTGTACCTCTTCCACCCATTCAGCAACACCTATGCCTGTTTTACCATTAAACATAGGGCACCTACGGTCTCTTGGGATCACAACCAACGGCTCGGTGACAGCAGCAGCGGCGCCTGCGGACAGGGCATTGCTAACTGGGCCCGAAGAGGCAGAGGGAGCCCCACTAGGACCCACCGGGGAGGCAGCACACTCTTGCCGGAGTTGCTCGTTGTCCGCCTTAAGCTGCAAAACCAGCTCCCTAAGATGCTGGATCTCCTCTTCCATGTCCCCTACGAAAAAGCTGTGTGGTATGACAAGTTTGACACTGGACCGGGCACTGCTGTTCTGGCTCTACCACTGCACAAAATAAAAATAACTATCAAAAAAAAAAGTAAGGTTAATTAATCCCAATCCCAAAAAAAAATTAAAACACGTCTCTGCCCCTTTTAGTGTGGTGAATCCTGCTGACAATGCCAATTCTGTGGCAGGTGGGAGGATGGGAACAAAAAAAAAAAAAGTTGCCCGACAATGCCACCTGGGGAATTTCACCCCAGGAAATAGATAACTAACTGATGGGTCACGCCAGGTTCGAAAATCACCACGAGGCAAGAGATGGTTAAGAAGGGACTGCACAAATCAAATTTATTTAATAAATGACAAAAAACTTATATATATAAATGTATAAAATTTGATGGAGCGTCAGCTGTATACTCAAAAAAAAAAAAAAGATACACTTGGCCCAAAGGGGGAGGGGGAGAACTACACTGGACAGGGCTGAGGCTGACCACAGCGGACCCAACAAAACCAAAATCAGGGGAAGAGGAGAAACTAAACTTAACCACCCGTGGCACCATAGACTCACACACTAGATCGTGAAGAACCCACCACCAGGAATTGGGTCACCGCCGTGGGCCCGCAGGACCTGTCCACAAAGAGAAGGAGGATTAAAACTGGGCTCGGTGATCAGCACAGCTGATGCTCACACACCAACATACACATACATAAAGACACCTGCACACATACACACACACAAAACCAATATGTGAAAATAAAAAAAAAAAACAAAAGGAACAAAACTGAATCAAATCACCAAACTAACAAACAAAAAAAGGAAATAAAGAAAAAAAACTAATAGGAAAAGAATCTAAAAGTAATCTGCAGCTTCAGGCCAGCGGGGGACCGCAAATGGCCAAATGGAGCTGCATGCGGTAATGGGGAGCCAGAACAGCAGCGCCCCTTCAAAAGAAGTGGCAGAGGCTCGGCTTTCACTGGCGCCGCCTCACGCCAAACCATCCACAGCTGCAGCCGAACAACACTGCAGCATAAAATAGACAAACAATCAGTAGGGGGCAAAACAAGTTAAAAGAAAAGGAGATAGCGGACAACACCGACTCACCACGCGGAGACACCCACGTCAAAGCGGGCTTCCAGCGAGCCAACCCAACCCCACGGCACCAGCAGTCTGCCACACTGTGTGCTGACGAGGAACCGTGCACCTCAACGGCAAGCACGGCTACAGACGCTTGCGCCGCCACCAACCTTGACTCTGCCACGCTAGGCCACAGCCACCACGGGGACGGGCGGAACCGGAACAAAGAGTGGAAGACGGCGTGCAAGGTATGGCCACTATATACGTGGGCGCGGCGCCATTCCGGCAATCAGTGCACCAGGAAACTAGTGCAGCGCCCTACTGTGGAGGGTTGAGTAAACAGTGCTCCGGCTACACAGAGTTGTGTGCATCTACTCGTCTGTTAGTAGCAAAAATGTGCAGGACATCAGTTGGACAAAGTTGTGGTTGAGTGACAGCTTGTGACAGCAAAGCTCTGTCTGCGTCAGACAGCTCATCAGACTTTTCCTTCACACGGATCCTGTTCAACATCTCTGCAAAGGCAACATCATCTTTCTGTCACATAATCTCAGTCAGAGTGATCATCTGAAAGTGTTCCTGCCACAGGTCAATCTGTGATGGGTCGTACACACACCGAGGTTTAGACTGTCACACTGGTGGGAGCTGATAAAAGTCTCCAACTGCAATTACTGACATTCCTCCAAAGGGTTTCTGACTGCCTTTGATCTGTTTGAGTCTTGCATCCACGTAGGCAAAGAGGAGCTTTGACACCATAGACACTTCATCAATGATGATGATTTCAGCATTTAGAAGTTCTGCTCTGACCTCATCCAGCTGATTACCCAGTCCTACAAATGGAGGTTTCAAACTTCTCAGCAGCTTGAGGAGAGAGTGCAGTGTAGTGCCAGATATATTAAAGGCTGCAGTTCCAGTGAAAGAAGTCAACAGGACAGTGGGCCTTGGTATGTCAGCCTCTTCAGCATGTCTGGGCAGTTTGCTCAGTATCTTAGATGCCTCTGAGTAGATGCATTTGATGAGATGTGACTTCCCTGTTCCAGCACCACCGTTGATGTAAAAGAACAGCTTTGGATTCAGACCACAAATACGTTTTATGCACCAGTCTCTCACTGCATAGAATACACAGGCCTGCTTCTGGTTCAGATTCTGGTACATGTGACATAAAACCACAGGATCAGTGACAGGGGGCTCTCTGATGGCTCTGGTCTCTGTTTCAGCATTAGCCTGTTGACTATAGTCTGGGACATTTTCTTGAACATTGTCATGATCTGGCTCTGCTGCCTCCAGTTCATAGATACACTCCAACCTGTCTGCTTCAGATTCCTCTGTTCTCCTCATACTCTTCAACAGCTTCCTCAATCTCTTTACTGTTCATTTCATAATTGTCTTTGTTTCGTTTGACAACGTCTACTGCACATAGCCGCTGTTATAGAAGGACTCATACGTGGGTAAGAAAGGTCTTTTCAGTTCCTGATCTGAGCGGTAAGGAATGTATAGTTTTAGAAGTGTTCCATAAAATTGCTCAGGATGTTTTTTCTGTGACCAGTGGTGAAATCTGATGAAGGCAGGCTTATCATTTTCAAATCCCATGTCATTTAGCAGGGGCAAAACATTTTTACCTTTTCTCTGCTGACAAATCTGCATGTGGATGCAAAGTCAGCCACACATCTGTTCAAACTCTGCTGTTTCAGGTCTGGATTTGTATTTGTCGGTCAAAGATGTCATCCACACATTTGAACACTGCTGTTGTGCTCTCCAAGTACGAGAGGGGGCGACTCATTTTCAGTGGGTTGTCATCTGTTGTATGAACACAACAGAACACTGTTTCATGTGAAGGCCACAAGCACGGCTCACACACTCCTGAGCACTGATCTCTCTCTTTTTGGAATAAGCCTGCATGACCTCTCTCATCTCATCACATTCATTGACATGGTCCCTGTTTGAGTTCTGAATGACTGTTTTGAGGTACTCAGACAGTTTAGACTCTTGCTTTGTTATGTAGCTGGTGAGGTACATGATGCATGAATATGCATTGAGAATGTAACTGACATCAATATTAGCATCCCAGGTCTCAAGTAGATGTGTATTATATCCATTTACCCAGCAGTCCTTTGGGTCACGTTTCAGTATCACAGCACAGGATTTGTTTATCTTCCGCAGACATTGGTGATACTCCTCGACTGTTAACTGACATAGAGTCAGGAGCTGCTCCAAACTCAGGGAGGCACTTCCATTAGATGATCCTCATTCATCATCATCATCATCATCATCATCATCATCATCAGGGAGTGTGGGGTCACACAGCTCAGCCTCATCTCTGATACTTATGTCCTCATACTGTGGGTGAATGTGTTTCAGTTTATTCAGGGCCTGTAGCAGTTTAGACCAGGTGACAGTCTGGAACAGCTGATGACTTCTGTAACACAATCGTCTCTTCAGTTTGACTCTCAGGACTTGAGACTCACTTCTCAGTCTGGGTAACGCTTCAACTGTTTCCTGGACCTCAGATGGGACACACACCACATTATCACGTATTGCTCTCTGTCTGCCTTTGGGAAGTGAGATGATCTTAGCAAATGGAAAACACTTGGCGATCAGATGTCAAATGTTGAGGTCACACAGCTCAGGTGGAATATCAACAAGCTCCATTTTGTTGGCTACAGCCAGAGAGGGCATGGCTCCTTTTTAAGATGATTATGACAGGTGTGACAGATCCATTCATCCTTTCTCTCATCAGGAACTTTACACTGTTCATTTCTGCAGCCGTCATCACAAACATGAACATATTTTCCTGTCAGACATTCAGCAGCCACTTCTACAGTGCAGACGTAAGTGGGGTTTGTATGTGATCTGAAAACAGATATGGCCTCTTTGATCAAACTGTGGTCACTTTCTGGGGTTTGTCTGTTTATCCGTCTGTATTTCCTCTTTATTTTCATGGCACATCTCATGTTGTGCAGAATTTTAAATGCAAGATTGTTGTTATATCTGTCTCGCATTATTTGTTTCATGAGTTGTCTGTGTCTTATCCTGAGAGATTGATCTGAATCCTTCATCACAGTATTTGTTACTTGAATAAGATTTCTTTTTGGCTCTATATGATTCATTAGAATAATACTTTTCCTTCTCATTTCTTTTTTGGTTTTCTTTTCTTTTTGGTGCTTTCCCTGAGATCATTAGTCTTCTCTGCTCAGGCATCCTAGCCCGGAGACTCAAGGAGGCTTGTCCTGTACACACTTGACAGAGGGGATTTGAGGGCCTTTGCAGACGACCTGGTACTGCTCAGTGATTCGTGGAAGGGCATGGAAAGGAACCTGCACATTCTAGAAATCTTTTCAGGTCTGACTGGGTTGAGGGTGAATCTGAGCAAATGCCAGTTTTATGCTGGACAAGGGCCAAAGACGGTATACAATCAATGATTGTGAGGTATGGGAGCTGGCTGGAATGCCTATACACATGGTGCCTGGGCATGAGGCAGGGGCTTATCTGGGTGTCCAGATAAGCCATGCCAAAGGTATCTTGACGCCACCGTTGAGAACCTTGGTGAAGGACATGGTTGAGAGAAGGTTGAGATCCTGAGGACCTATGCCCTACTGAGACTAGAATAACCATCTGTTACTTAGTATGAACCCGTATAAACCAGTAGGTAACCAGACTGGGACTGTGTGATCTTCAGGTGAGCAGAGACTCTGATGAGGGTGGACTCACCCCTCCAGCCTGGGGACCAGGACCAGGGGCCTCATTCAGGAGGACAGAAGGGGGTTCTGGGGGACCAGCAGGCACCAACAGGTTTGAGGTAGGCAGCTTTGTATCCACACCTGCCTCAAGGTAAGACCACGTCTTGCACCTGAGTTTTGAGCTGTTTGAGCCTTTATGGTGTACCTTCTTACCTGTGAACCCCAGTCCCTCCCCAGAGGCGGACCCCTATCTTGTGGAGTCCCTGGCCCACATGCTATCCATGGGTTTCACTGATGAAGGAGGGTGGTTGACACAACACCTTCTGGCCAAAAACTTTGACATCAGAGCTGCACTCAACACCATCCAGTATGCCATAAAGCCCTGGCTACACCAGACCTGATGACTGTCCTTGAAATCACCTATACTAAACCAATGACGTAACCAGAGATCATTTCTACTATTTCCTGCAATCTTAGATCAGTTAGCTGAATAACGTTGTCATTAATCAGTACTTTAACTCATTAACCAACACTAACTCATTGATTATGTTTGTACTTCTTTAGTATCTTTGTTAGTCACTGACATTTTTGTGTTTTGTGTAAATTTGAACAATAAAAACATGAAGAACTGAACTGTCTGGATCTTTCCTAAACTCAAGTTTAAACTGATTCACAAACATCTGGTCTAAAATCATCAGGTCAATAAACAAAACATAAATAATGAACTGACAGTTTCCTCTGATCTGCTCATTATTTTACATCATACAGAGATGAAACAGTTCACAGAAAATTAACCCAAAGGGGATTTTATTATTGAAATAGAAACCTGAACGCATTCATATTTGAAAATATATATATATATTTTACAGTCTTTTTTACAAGAGACTAACCAATTAATTTCAGAACAGAGTTTCAGTCAGTGTTAACGGTCCTGTTAGTTTCTCTTAGTGACCCAATACTTAAAAAATAAATAAACAGTTTTACCTCCCAGGTGGTTTAAGATAGTGTGTAAGTAATAAAAGTGGTTTATGTGCATGTCATAAAATAGTAATTAAAAATTGTTATTCTGTTGAAGCAAGAGATCTATAGAATGTCCCTCCTGGTGTAAGGGCACTCCAGTTTAACACATGTGAACGTTACAGCTAGAGCTACATGAACTAGAATATATTTATGATATTTTATTATTTGTATCTGTTTTTCAGATGCCAGCAGCCAAACAGGCAGCTATTTCCTCATTAGTATACTTCAGTTCAACCTCCTGAACTTTCTGTTCTGCCCTCTTTTGATGATGTCGCTGTGTTACAAAACTGAGCTGATGATGAGGAGAAAAAGACATGGATCAGAAAAGGTTGTTCTCAACAGGAGTCTGGCTTGTGGCTCCACCCTGATGGCCAGCCCAGTCTGCCCCGCCCTCTCCTTTTGTGTTTTAGCCTGTGTTGCACACAGGCCTACACATGTAGGAAAAGGGGGGATAAATGACATAATCTGATCGCAGTGGTTTGCACCAGGCATTACGAATGTTGCACAAAACACTGGTGAATAATTGCATGATATCAGACAAGATGAGGTAATACCATCAGCCATAACCATTCGCCGCCGCCATCAGGTCCTTTTGTAATTATGCAGATGATTTGTACATATGCCTAGCTGTCAAGGATAGAAATACTTGCTTGTAATCACTGATATGTTTTCCAAGTGGGTGGAAGCATATCCATCAAGAAAAGAAGATGCACGAACAGTTGTAAAATGTTTGATAAAAGAACTTATCCCGCATTTAGGGGTAACTATGGGAATAAACAGTGATAGGGGTTCTGCTTTTGTTGAACTCCACCATCAAACAAAAGTTAACAAAGACTATGATGACAACAGGTGATGCCCTTCCACTAGTGCTGTATGAAGCTTAATCAGGGAGACTGTCTATCTGCACATACCAGCTGAATCACAAGTTGTTTCCTGCTGTCTCTAAGCCCCACCTACCAATTCTGTTTTTCATCCAGTCACAGCCTGACACACCCAACTAGAGCCAATCACCTGTAAGCTAGTTTAACAGTTTTAAAACTGTTTAAAATGTTCTCTCTCTCTGCTGTTATTCAGCTGTCATTTCAGCACTGCGACGTTGTGCGACTCTAGCAGTCAGATTATCAGTTAGGACTCAACGCATTCTCCAGCCTCAAAACTCTTGCTCTCCCAGCAACTCTTGCTCTCCCAAAAGCGCGCGGCCATCAGTATTACCAAGACCCCAATTACTTGAAGAGACCTGAGACAAGCACAACATTTATAAACCAGGGAATCTGCGGCTCCTCATCTCAGAAAAGCAATCATTTTAGTTTGCGTTCTTCTTCTTCCACACGGACCGCTGCTCCTCCAGTCCCTACCACACAGCTGCTCCAGCCGTTCCTGTCACTACGGCCACCCCGCAACCGTCATGCCACTTTAGATCACATCCCTCTGTCTCAGTTGCCCTTTTCTATCACCAGCACCTCAGCCTGAGGAGAAATGTCAACAGCAAGGGCGAAAGGTAGAGTGGTTCAGTAGATAATAAATAAAAAAATAAAAATACAATGGGCCTCTGATTATATGATATGCCAGATAATATCTAGCATATTAATAATATGCTAGATATTATCTGGCCTCTTAAGTCTCACATTTGCACAAACAATTAGTTTCAGCCACGAAGAGCATGTAAATATAGTGTAAATATAATGTATATATTTTTTAAAAAGCGACTCCATCGTAGGTTATTTTGAGGGGTTTGGGGCCGAGGATACAGTAATGATAATGATAAATGAGATTACCCCCATTGCAGCTGCCTGCATTCAGAGTCATCAGTAGCATTGCATTGAGTTCTGTGCTATGTGTCAACAAGTCAATATTATAAATATGGGGTTCCCTTTAAATGTGATCACATTGTTTGTGGTTGTTAGGAACAATTTCATCTTCACCGACAGCACATGCCTGGTAAATTTGTAATCACTGACTCTTATCCCATTTAATTTTAAGATCTACCAGAGTCACTGCCAGCCCAAATCCCACACCTGTTCCTCTTCTTGAGGGGCTAGCTGCATTAGCTAGAGAACTATTTTACATTGAGATTCAGCCAGGTCTGCACATAGAAGGTTTAGCACGCCCTATCACACTCCAAGCTCTGCATCTATGCTGCTTAGAGGGGGTCGATTTCTATGCAGCGTATTCCATTTAGCATTCTATGGCCTCTTAGAATCCCTAAATTCACTACTTCAGGCATCTCCTTTCTTAGTTAGCATTTCACCTCAATCACTTAGTTTTATATGAAATATTCTAAAGCTAAAGCTAAAGCTGTTCTAACCTCAGGCAATCACCCCATGTCAAGCATCGTTTAATCATCATTTTTTAAAGGTTCTTCACAAGTGTAATCTATCTCCTCAGCATATTCAGTTTATTCATTTAGAATGAATACTATCTCCTCAGTTTCAATGCAAGGGATCTCCTCCACCTCTCTTCAACAATGGGCCTCTGCTCCTCCTGCGCCTACTCCTTTCATATACGTTCAGACTCAGCCTCAGCTTTGGCTGCTCAGCTACCTTTGTAGGCCGATTACATGTAAGTCTTGGTGTGGTGGTGTCACAAACATTCTCCTTGGTCCATTGCATGCTCCCCATCTCACTGTTGCATTTCCCCCATCATGGCCTTTCCCTGTATTATCACATCTTCCTGCATCCTGGTTGCATTTCCTGTCTTATGGCCTTCTCCCTGCATTCCCTGCATTAGGGCCTCCTCCCTGCAATTCTCCAGCATCACTGCTGCATCCCCACATTTCCTACATCCCCGTTGCATTTCCACATTATGGCCTTCTTGCATTTTCCTCTGCATCACTGTTGCATTCCCCTGCTTTATGGTACTTTTGCTTCCTTTTGTCTGATTTAGGTTGCTCATCAGGTACAGTACACTTTGCTTCTGGGGGAGTGGTTCCTCTGCACAGCAAAGGCACAGGCACACCTTTCTGCTCTCTGTCGCAATCTTCTTCCTGTGCTCAAGTCTATTATTCTGTGCACAATCAATTCATTCCTCTTCATTTCTCTCTCTTCTCTCACTCTTTCTTTCTCCTATTACACTGTCCTGATTGAAATTCAATTCAATTTTATTTATACATATCACAACAAAAGTCATGGTGAGAGAAGAACATAGCATAACACGGGTTCCAATAAAATGTAAGGTGATGCCAGTAATACAGCAGTAGTATGATAGTAATGATAATTAAAGTATTAACTGCTAACATAGCAACACAACTAATAGCAGTATAAGTAATTTCTAGTTATAGCAGCAGGTGTTGAGGAGTTGTAGGAGCAGCAGGAGGCAGCTCCAGAGGCAGAAATACCTGCAGAAAGAGACAGAAGAGAGAGAGAGACAGAAGAGCACAATACTACAGGAAAGGGAAGATATTGTTAGTAACATGTATTTATGGGATATGAATCCATGCTGTGGAGAGAGAGAGAGAGAGAGAGAGGGAGAGAGAGAGAAAGATTTTAGATTTTTTAACAGTACTTTATTTACAATTGACTTAAAATCACACAGACAGTTGTACCATCAACAAATCAGTTGAGGAAAGGTGTAAATTAACCCTGTGCCGGTCACTCTGCACAGCAGCTCCTCATGAGCCCATTGTTGTTCAAACACATCTATATTCCCTGTGATCCTGTGGAAGCTGAACTCCAGCCTCAGTCTGGCCTTCACGTTGAGCTTCCACAGGGTCACAGCGTCAGTAATCGGCCCACCCTGCAGTCTCTACGAGTCAGGTAGATTGACATTTTGCATCACCAATTAAAAAGTTCAGGAGTTGGCACTTTGCTTTTTTCTGTTTTCTTAAAACCAACTCCACAAATAAAAACAGGGGCAGTAAAAACGACACCAAACAGGTTAAAAACACGAGTTAAACGTTAAAAATCTCTGCCAGTCTCCTGCACTCAGTAAAAACATGAAAGATGTTTTCAGTCAATCCACAGAATGGGCACTCATTCACAACACTGGGATTAATAACAGATAAAAAGGCATTAGTTGCAATGGCACCATGTAAAATCCTCCACTGGAGATCTCCGGTTCTCTTTTCACAGGAGGTTTATAAAGTGTTCTCCACTGTGGGCTCAGCCGCCCAGCCTCTCAGTCCACACACCCCGCTCTGTCACACAGCCGCGTTTTGAAAATAGTTTTTACACAGCTTGTGTACAGAGTTTTTTTGTCAGCCTTGTGCAGGCTTAGTGTTTTTTTGTCAGTGTGCTTCAGTATGGCGCTGAGCTCCGTAAACCCAGGGCACAGGTGGATCTCTGAGTACGGGTCTGTGGGTCCGGCTCAGCTTCTCCCCTGCTGTGTTTGAGGAGGAGGACTCTCCTCTCCGTTCTTCCCAGAGCTCCAGGCTCCTCTGCGTCAGACGGACAGAGCGCAGCCCCAGCACAGAGCTCAGAGCTGGGCTGTCCGTGAGTGCCGGTCCTGCTGCTTCTACCAGCTGCTTCAGGCAGAACATTTTTGATCTGCACAGCGCCCCATCAGCCCAGGCACGGTGCTGCAGCACACGTCCAGTTTGGCTCCACAGAATAAAGGCTCCTTCAACAACCAGTACAGAGAGTCACACTTCTCACTTCTTTTACATTTAAACAGTGCCCAGGATTTAAAAACACCCTGATAAAAAGGAGGCAACCCACCTAACTTTAAAAATTTAAAATCAGTTAAAAACAGAGCAGCATCCAGCCCCAGGTTATTAACACGCCTGAGTATGCAGCTGGCCGTCTCTCCACACCAGATCCTCAGGTCCAGTCAGGTATCTCTGAATGAACTGGAGCCTGAAGGTGTCCTGCTGGCCAGGTGGACCAAGCCCTGGCCTCCTTCATCCCTGGATAAAAACAACACCGATTGTGGAACCCAATGTAATTTATCCCAGAAAAAATCAACCATCTTTGCTTGGATCTGAGCAATAAGACCTGATGGAGGGTCCAGACAGGCTAACCGGTGCCACAACAGAGAGGCCACCAAGTTATCAAGATAAGGACCCTCCCTCTAAAAGACATCTGTGTGGATCCACCTCCACTTAGCCAGTTTATTATCCACTTTCTCTATGATGTTCTCCAGTTTTTCTTTTCGATGTCGCTGTATCCTATATAAACACCAAGGTATTTTAAACCTCCTCTTTTCCATGTGAGGCTCTGAGG
>NW_026117319.1:0-13891 GCF_001640805.2 Lates calcarifer | reverse complement strand
GAAATAGATAACTAACTGATGGTCACGCCAGGTTCGAAAATCACCACGAGGCAAGAGATGGTTAAGAAGGGACTGCACAAATCAAATTTATTTAATAAATGACAAAAACTTATAATATAAATGTATAAATTTGATGGAGCGTCAGCTGTATACTCAAAAAAAAAAAAAAGATACACTTGGCCCAAAGGGGAGGGGAGAACTACACTGGACAGGGCTGAGGCTGACCACAGCGGACCAACAAACCAAAATCAGGGGAAGAGGAGAAACTAAAACTTAACCACCCGTGGCACCATAGACTCACACACTAGATCGTGAAGAACCCACCACAGGAATTGGGTCACCGCCGTGGGCCCGCAGGACCTGTCCACAAAGAGAAGGAGGATTAAAACTGGGCTCGGTGATCAGCACAGCTGATGCTCACACACCAACATACACATAAAGACACCTGCACACATACACACACACAAAACCAATATGTGAAAATAAAAAAAACAAAAGGAACAAAACTGAATCAAATCACCAAACTAACAAAACAAAAAGGAAATAAAGAAAAAAAACTAATAGGAAAAGAATCTAAAAGTAATCTGCAGCTTCAGGCCAGCGGGGGACCGCAAATGGCCAAATGGCTGCATGCGGTAATGGGAGCCAGAACAGCAGCGCCCCTTCAAAAGAAGTGGCAGAGGCTCGGCTTTCACTGGCGCCGCCTCACGCCAAACCATCCACAGCTGCAGCCGAACAACACTGCAGCATAAAATAGACAAACAATCAGTAGGGGGCAAAACAAGTTAAAAGAAAAGGAGATAGCGGACAACACCGACTCACCACGCGGAGACACCCACGTCAAAGCGGCTTCCAGCGAGCCAACCCAACCCAGCGAGCCAACCCAACCCACGGCACCAGCAGTCTGCCACACTGTGTGCTGACGAGGAACCGTGCACCTCAACGGCAAGCACGGCTACAGACGCTTGCGCCGCCACCAACCTTGACTCTGCCACGCTAGGCCACAGCCACCACGGGACGGGCGGAACCGGAACAAAGAGTGGAAGACGGCGTGCAAGGTATGGCCACTATATACGTGGGCGCGGCGCCATTCCGGCAATCAGTGCACCAGGAAACTAGTAGCGCGCCTACTGTGGAGGGTTGAGTAAACAGTGCTCCGGCTACACAGAGTTGTGTGCATCTACTGTCTGTTAGTAGCAAAAATGTGCAGGACATCAGTTGGACAAAGTTGTGGTTGAGTGACAGCTTGTGACAGCAAAGCTCTGTCTGCGTCAGACAGCTCATCAGACTTTTCACACGGAACATCTCTGCAAAGGCAACATCATCTTTCTGTCACATAATCTCAGTCAGAGTGATCATCTGAAAGTGTTCCTGCCACAGGTCAATCTGTGATGGGTCGTACACACACGAGGTTTAGACTGTCACACTGGTGGGAGCTGATAAAAGTCTCCAACTGCAATTACTGACATTCCCAAAGGGTTTCTGACTGCCTTTGATCTGTTTGAGTCTTGCATCCACGTAGGCAAGAGGAGCTTTGACACCATAGACACTTCATCAATGATGATGATTTCAGCATTTAAAGTTCTGCTCTGACCTCATCCAGCTGATTACCCAGTCCTACAAATGGAGGTTTCAAACTTCTCAGCAGCTTGAGGAGAGAGTGCAGTGTAGTGCCAGATATATTAAAGGCTGCAGTTCCAGTGAAAGAAGTCAACAGGACAGTGGGCCTTGTATGTCAGCCTCTTCAGCATGTCTGGGCAGTTTGCTCAGTATCTTAGATGCCTCTGAGTAGATGCATTTGATGAGATGTGACTTCCCTGTTCCAGCACCACCGTTGATGTAAAAGAACAGCTTTGGATTCAGACACAAATACGTTTTATGCACCAGTCTCTCACTGCATAGAATACACAGGCCTGCTTCTGGTTCAGATTCTGGTACATGTGACATAAAACCACAGGATCAGTGACAGGGGCTCTCTGATGGCTCTGGTCTCTGTTTCAGCATTAGCCTGTTGACTATATCTGGGACATTTCTTTGAACATTGTCATGATCTGGCTCTGCTGCCTCCAGTTCATAGATACACTCCAACCTGTCTGCTTCAGATTCCTCTGTTCTCCTCATACTCTTCAACAGCTTCCTCAATCTCTTTACTGTTCATTTCATAATTGTCTTTGTTTCGTTTGACAACGTCTACTGCACATAGCCGCTGTTATAGAAGGACTCATACGTGGGTAAGAAAGGTCTTTTCAGTTCCTGATCTGAGCGGTAAGGAATGTATAGTTTTAGAAGTGTTCCATAAAATTGCTCAGGATGTTTTTTCTGTGACCAGTGTGTGAAATCTGATGAAGCAGGCTTATCATTTTCAAATCCCATGTCATTTAGCAGGGCAAAACATTTTTACCTTTTCTCTGCTGACAAATCTGCATGTGGATGCAAAGTCAGCCACACATCTGTTCAAACTCTGCTGTTTCAGGTCTGGATTTGTATTTGTCGGTCAAAGATGTCATCCACACATTTGAACACTGCTGTTGTGCTCTCCAAGTACGAGAGGGGGCGACTCATTTTCAGTGGGTTGTCATCTGTTGTATGAACACAACAGGAACACTGTTTCATGTGAAGGCCACAAGCACGGCTCACACACTCCTGAGCACTGATCTCTCTCTTTTTGGAATAAGCCTGCATGACCTCTCTCATCTCATCACATTCATTGACATGGTCCCTGTTTGAGTTCTGAATGACTGTTTTGAGGTACTCAGACAGTTTTAGACTCTTGCTTTGTTATGTAGCTGGTGAGGTACATGATGCATGAATATGCATTGAGAATGTAACTGACATCAATATTAGCATCCCAGGTCTCAAGTAGATGTGTATTATATCCATTTACCCAGCAGTCCTTTGGGTCACGTTTCAGTATCACAGCACAGGATTTGTTTATCTTCCGCAGACATTGGTGATACTCCTCGACTGTTAACTGACATAGAGTCAGGAGCTGCTCCAAACTCAGGGAGGCACTTCCATTAGATGATCCTCATTCATCATCATCATCATCATCATCATCATCATCAGGGAGTGTGGGGTCACACAGCTCAGCCTCATCTCTGATACTTATGTCCTCATACTGTGGGTGAATGTGTTTCAGTTTATTCAGGGCCTGTAGCAGTTTAGACCAGGTGACAGTCTGGAACAGCTGATGACTTCTGTAACACAATCGTCTCTTCAGTTTGACTCTCAGGACTTGAGACTCACTTCTCAGTCTGGGTAACGCTTCAACTGTTTCCTGGACCTCAGATGGGACACACACCACATTATCACGTATTGCTCTCTGTCTGCCTTTGGGAAGTGAGATGATCTTAGCAAATGGAAAACACTTGGCGATCAGATGTCAAATGTTGAGGTCACACAGCTCAGGTGGAATATCAACAAGCTCCATTTTGTTGGCTACAGCCAGAGAGGCATGGCTCCTTTTTAAGATGATTATGACAGGTGTGACAGATCCATTCATCCTTTCTCTCATCAGGAACTTTACACTGTTCATTTCTGCAGCCGTCATCACAAACATGAACATATTTTCCTGTCAGACATTCAGCAGCCACTTCTACAGTGCAGACGTAAGTGGGGTTTGTATGTGATCTGAAAACAGATATGGCCTCTTTGATCAAACTGTGGTCACTTTCTGGGGTTTGTCTGTTTATCCGTCTGTATTTCCTCTTTATTTTCATGGCACATCTCATGTTGTGCAGAATTTTAAATGCAAGATTGTTGTTATATCTGTCTCGCATTATTTGTTTCATGAGTTGTCTGTGTCTTATCCTGAGAGATTGATCTGAATCCTTCATCACAGTATTTGTTACTTGAATAAGATTTCTTTTTGGCTCTATATGATTCATTAGAATAATACTTTTCCTTCTCATTTCTTTTTTGGTTTTCTTTTCTTTTTGGTGCTTTCCCTGAGATCATTAGTCTTCTCTGCTCAGGCATCCTAGCCCGGAGACTCAAGGAGGCTTGTCCTGTACACACTTGACAGAGGGGATTTGAGGGCCTTTGCAGACGACCTGGTACTGCTCAGTGATTCGTGGAAGGGCATGGAAAGGAACCTGCCACATTCTAGAAATCTTTTCAGGTCTGACTGGGTTGAGGGTGAATCTGAGCAAATGCCAGTTTTATGCTGGACAAGGGCCAAAGACGGTATACAATCAATGATTGTGAGGTATGGGAGCTGGCTGGAATGCCTATACACATGGTGCCTGGGCATGAGGCAGGGGCTTATCTGGGTGTCCAGATAAGCCATGCCAAAGGTATCTTGACGCCACCGTTGAGAACCTTGGTGAAGGACATGGTTGAGAGAAGGTTGAGATCCTGAGGACCTATGCCCTACTGAGACTAGAATAACCATCTGTTACTTAGTATGAACCCGTATAAACCAGTAGGTAACCAGACTGGGACTGTGTGATCTTCAGGTGAGCAGAGACTCTGATGAGGGTGGACTCACCCCTCCAGCCTGGGGACCAGGACCAGGGGCCTCATTCAGGAGGACAGAAGGGGGTTCTGGGGGACCAGCAGGCACCAACAGGTTTGAGGTAGGCAGCTTTGTATCCACACCTGCCTCAAGGTAAGACCACGTCTTGCACCTGAGTTTTGAGCTGTTTGAGCCTTTATGGTGTACCTTCTTACCTGTGAACCCCAGTCCCTCCCCAGAGGCGGACCCCTATCTTGTGGAGTCCCTGGCCCACATGCTATCCATGGGTTTCACTGATGAAGGAGGGTGGTTGACACAACACCTTCTGGCCAAAAACTTTGACATCAGAGCTGCACTCAACACCATCCAGTATGCCATAAAGCCCTGGCTACACCAGACCTGATGACTGTCCTTGAAATCACCTATACTAAACCAATGACGTAACCAGAGATCATTTCTACTATTTCCTGCAATCTTAGATCAGTTAGCTGAATAACGTTGTCATTAATCAGTACTTTAACTCATTAACCAACACTAACTCATTGATTATGTTTGTACTTCTTTAGTATCTTTGTTAGTCACTGACATTTTTGTGTTTTGTGTAAATTTGAACAATAAAAACATGAAGAACTGAACTGTCTGGATCTTTCCTAAACTCAAGTTTAAACTGATTCACAAACATCTGGTCTAAAATCATCAGGTCAATAAACAAAACATAAATAATGAACTGACAGTTTCCTCTGATCTGCTCATTATTTTACATCATACA
The DNA here is from genome assembly GCF_001640805.2 of Lates calcarifer. NCBI lineage: Eukaryota > Metazoa > Chordata > Actinopteri > Centropomidae > Lates > Lates calcarifer. The sequence goes on along the minus strand of NW_026117319.1, from coordinate 8,666 downwards.
GAGATGAAACAGTTCACAGAAAATTAACCCAAAGGGGATTTTATTATTGAAATAGAAACCTGAACGCATTCATATTTGAAAATATATATATATATTTTACAGTCTTTTTTACAAGAGACTAACCAATTAATTTCAGAACAGAGTTTCAGTCAGTGTTAACGGTCCTGTTAGTTTCTCTTAGTGACCCAATACTTAAAAAATAAATAAACAGTTTTACCTCCCAGGTGGTTTAAGATAGTGTGTAAGTAATAAAAGTGGTTTATGTGCATGTCATAAAATAGTAATTAAAAATTGTTATTCTGTTGAAGCAAGAGATCTATAGAATGTCCCTCCTGGTGTAAGGGCACTCCAGTTTAACACATGTGAACGTTACAGCTAGAGCTACATGAACTAGAATATATTTATGATATTTTATTATTTGTATCTGTTTTTCAGATGCAGCAGCCAAACAGGCAGCTATTTCCTCATTAGTATACTTCAGTTCAACCTCCTGAACTTTCTGTTCTGCCCTCTTTTGATGATGTCGCTGTGTTACAAAACTGAGCTGATGATGAGGAGAAAAAGACATGGATCAGAAAAGGTTGTTCTCAACAGGAGTCTGGCTTGTGGCTCCACCCTGATGGCCAGCCAGTCTGCCCCCGCCCTCTCCTTTGTGTTTTAGCCTGTGTTGCACACAGGCCTACACATGTAGGAAAAGGGGGGATAAATGACATAATCTGATCGCAGTGGTTTGCACCAGGCATTACGAATGTTGCACAAACACTGGTGAATAATTGCATGATATCAGACAAGATGAGGTAATACCATCAGCCATAACCATTCGCCGCCGCCATCAGGTCCTTTTGTAATTATGCAGATTGATTTGTACATATGCCTAGCTGTCAAGGATAGAAATACTTGCTTGTAATCACTGATATGTTTTCCAAGTGGGTGGAAGCATATCCATCAAGAAAAGAAGATGCACGAACAGTTGTAAAATGTTTGATAAAAGAACTTATCCCGCATTTAGGGGTAACTATGGGAATAAACAGTGATAGGGGTTCTGCTTTTGTTGAACTCCACCATCAAACAAAAGTTAACAAAGACTATGATGACAACAGGTGATGCCCTTCCACTAGTGCTGTATGAAGCTTAATCAGGGAGACTGTCTATCTGCACATACCAGCTGAATCACAAGTTGTTTCCTGCTGTCTCTAAGCCCCACCTACCAATTCTGTTTTCATCCAGTCACAGCCTGACACACCCAACTAGAGCCAATCACCTGTAAGCTAGTTTAACAGTTTTAAAACTGTTTAAAATGTTCTCTCTCTCTGCTGTTATTCAGCTGTCATTTCAGCACTGCGACGTTGTGCGACTCTAGCAGTCAGATTATCAGTTAGGACTCAACGCATTCTCCAGCCTCAAAACTCTTGCTCTCCCAGCAACTCTTGCTCTCCCAAAGCGCGCGGCCATCAGTATTTACCAAGATGCCCCCAATTACTTGAAGAGACCTGAGACAAGCACAACATTTATAAACCAGGGAATCTGCGGCTCCTCATCTCAGAAAAGCAATCATTTTAGTTTGCGTTCTTCTTCTTCCACACGGACCGCTGCTCCTCCAGTCCCTACCACACCAGCTGCTCCAGCCGTTCCTGTCACTACGGCCACCCCGCAACCGTCATGCCACTTTAGATCACATCCCTCTGTCTCAGTTGCCCTTTTCTATCACCAGCACCTCAGCCTGAGGAGAAATGTCAACAGCAAGGGCGAAAGGTAGAGTTGGTTCAGTAGATAATAAATAAAAAAATAAAAATACAATGGGCCTCTGATTATATGATATGCCAGATAATATCTAGCATATTAATAATATGCTAGATATTATCTGGCCTCTTAAGTCTCACATTTGCACAAACAATTAGTTTCAGCCACGAAGAGCATGTAAATATAGTGTAAATATAATGTATATATTTTTTAAAAAGCGACTCCATCGTAGGTTATTTTGAGGGGTTTGGGGCCGAGGATACAGTAATGATAATGATAATGAGATTACCCCCATTGCAGCTGCCTGCATTCAGAGTCATCAGTAGCATTGCATTGAGTTCTGTGCTATGTGTCAACAAGTCAATATTATAAATATGGGGTTCCCCTTTAAATGTGATCACATTGTTTGTGGTTGTTAGGAACAATTTCATCTTCACCGACAGCACATGCCTGGTAAATTTTGTAATCACTGACTCTTATCCCATTTAATTTTAAGATCTACCAGAGTCACTGCCAGCCCAAATCCCACACCTGTTCCTCTTCTTGAGGGGCTAGCTGCATTAGCTAGAGAACTATTTTACATTGAGATTCAGCCAGGTCTGCACATAGAAGGTTTAGCACGCCCTATCACACTCCAAGCTCTGCATCTATGCTGCTTAGAGGGGGTCGATTTCTATGCAGCGTATTCCATTTAGCATTCTATGGCCTCTTAGAATCCCTAAATTCACTACTTCAGGCATCTCCTTTCTTAGTTAGCATTTCACCTCAATCACTTAGTTTTATATGAAATATTCTAAAGCTAAAGCTAAAGCTGTTCTAACCTCAGGCAATCACCCCATGTCAAGCATCGTTTAATCATCATTTTTTAAAGGTTCTTCACAAGTGTAATCTATCTCCTCAGCATATTCAGTTTATTCATTTAGAATGAATACTATCTCCTCAGTTTCAATGCAAGGGATCTCCTCCACCTCTCTTCAACAATGGGCCTCTGCTCCTCCTGCGCCTACTCCTTTCATATACGTTCAGACTCAGCCTCAGCTTTGGCTGCTCAGCTACCTTTGTAGGCCGATTACATGTAAGTCTTGGTGGTGGTGGTGTCACAAACATTCTCCTTGGTCCATTGCATGCTCCCCATCTCACTGTTGCATTTCCCCCATCATGGCCTTTTCCCTGTATTATCACATCTTCCTGCATCCTGGTTGCATTTCCTGTCTTATGGCCTTCTCCCTGCATTCCCTGCATTAGGGCCTCCTCCCTGCAATTCTCCAGCATCACTGCTGCATCCCCACATTTCCTACATCCCCGTTGCATTTCCACATTATGGCCTTCTTGCATTTTCCTCTGCATCACTGTTGCATTCCCCTGCTTTATGGTACTTTTGCTTCCTTTTGTCTGATTTAGGTTGCTCATCAGGTACAGTACACTTTGCTTCTGGGGGAGTGGTTCCTCTGCACAGCAAAGGCACAGGCCACACCTTTCTGCTCTCTGTCGCAATCTTCTTCCTGTGCTCAAGTCTATTATTCTGTGCACAATCAATTCATTCCTCTTCATTTCTCTTCTTTCTCTCACTCTTTCTTTCTCCTATTACACTGTCCTGATTGAAATTCAATTCAATTTTATTTATACATATCACAACAAAAGTCATGGTGAGAGAAGAACATAGCATAACACGGGTTCCAATAAAATGTAAGGTGATGCCAGTAATACAGCAGTAGTAGTGATAGTAATGATAATTAAAGTATTAACTGCTAACATAGCAACACAACTAATAGCAGTATAAGTAATTTCTAGTTATAGCAGCAGGTGTTGAGTGGAGTTGTAGGAGCAGCAGGAGGCAGCTCCAGAGGCAGAAATACCTGCAGAAAGAGACAGAAGAGGAGAGAGAGACAGAAGAGCACAATACTACAGGAAAGGGAAGATATTTAGTTAGTAACATGTATTTATGGGATATGAATCCATGCTGTGGAGAGAGAGAGAGAGAGAGAGAGGGAGAGAGAGAGAAAGATTTTAGATTTTTTAACAGTACTTTATTTACAATTGACTTAAAATCACACAGACAGTTGTACCATCAACAAATCAGTTGAGGAAAGGTGTAAAGATTAACCCTGTGCCGGTCACTCTGCACAGCAGCTCCTCATGAGCCCATTGTTGTTCAAACACATCTATATTCCCTGTGATCCTGTGGAAGCTGAACTCCAGCCTCAGTCTGGCCTTCACGTTGAGCTTCCACAGGGTCACAGCGTCAGTAATCGGCCCACCCTGCAGTCTCTACGAGTCAGGTAGATTGACATTTTGCATCACCAATTAAAAAGTTCAGGAGTTGGCACTTTGCTTTTTCTGTTTTCTTAAAACCAACTCCACAAATAAAAACAGGGGCAGTAAAAACGACACCAAACAGGTTAAAAACACGAGTTAAAACGTTAAAAATCTCTGCCAGTCTCCTGCACTCAGTAAAAACATGAAAGATGTTTTCAGTCAATCCACAGAATGGGCACTCATTCACAACACTGGGATTAATAACAGATAAAAAGGCATTAGTTGCAATGGCACCATGTAAAATCCTCCACTGGAGATCTCCGGTTCTCTTTTTCACAGGAGGTTTATAAAGTGTTCTCCACTGTGGGCTCAGCCCGCCCAGCCTCTCAGTCCACACACACCCCGCTCTGTCACACAGCCGCGTTTTGAAAATAGTTTTTACACAGCTTGTGTACAGAGTTTTTTTGTCAGCCTTGTGCAGGCTTAGTGTTTTTTTGTCAGTGTGCTTCAGTATGGCGCTGAGCTCCGTAAACCCAGGGCACAGGTGGATCTCTGAGTACGGGTCTGTGGGGTCCGGCTCAGCTTCTCCCTGCTGTGTTTGAGGAGGAGGACTCTCTCCTTCTCCGTCAGCCTCTTCTTCCAGAGCTCCAGGCTCCTCTGCGTCAGACGGACAGAGCGCAGCCCCAGCACAGAGCTCAGAGCTGGGCTGTCCGTGAGCGCCGGTCCTGCTGCTTCTACCAGCTGCTTCAGGCAGAACATTTTTGATCTGCACAGCGCCCCCATCAGCCCAGGCACGGTGCTGCAGCACACGTCCAGTTTGGCTCCACAGAATAAAGGCTCCTTCAACAACCAGTACAGAGAGTCACACTTCTCACTTCTTTTACATTTAAACAGTGCCCAGGATTTAAAAACACCCTGATAAAAAGGAGGCAACCCACCTAACTTTAAAAATTTAAAATCAGTTAAAAACAGAGCAGCATCCAGCCCCAGGTTATTAACACGCCTGAGTATGCAGCTGGCCACGTCTCTCCACACCAGATCCTCAGGTCCAGTCAGGTATCTCTGAATGAACTGGAGCCTGAAGGTGGCTGTCCTGCTGGCCAGGTGGACCAAGCCCTGGCCTCCTTCATCCCTGGATAAAAACAACACCGATTGTGGAACCCAATGTAATTTATCCCAGAAAAAATCAACCATCTTTGCTTGGATCTGAGCAATAAGACCTGATGGAGGGTCCAGACAGGCTAACCGGTGCCACAACAGAGAGGCCACCAAGTTACTCAAGATAAGGACCCTCCCTCTAAAAGACATCTGTGTGGATCCACCTCCACTTAGCCAGTTTATTATCCACTTTCTCTATGATGTTCTCCCAGTTTTTCTTTTCGATGTCGCTGTATCCTATATAAACACCAAGGTATTTTAAACCTCCTCTTTTCCATGTGAGGCTCTGAGGGAGAACAGGGAGGCCCTCACACCACTCACCAACAGCAAGGGCCTCACTCTTCCTCCAGTTCACCCTCGCAGCCGACACAACAGAAAACTTCTCGATTTCAGAGTTTCTCCATGACCTTCCAGAGGAAGCCGTGTTCAATGCCGTCAAAAGCCTTTTCCTGATATAATGAGATCAATCCAGTGTTTATGCCTAATGAACTGGAGACTTCCAAAACATCCCGAATGAGGTAGATATTATCTACCATGGACCTGCTGGGCACACAGTACGTCTGGTCCCGGTGGAGAATCTGCTCCATGGTTCCTCTCAGCCGATTGGCCAGAGCTTTGGACAGAATCTTGTAGTCGGTGCAGAGGAGAGAGACAGGACGCCAGTTCCTGATATCTTGTAAGTTGCCTTTCTTGGGCAGGAGTGTGATGATGGCTCTGCGACATGACAGAGGCAGTGACCCCGACACCAGGCTCTCATTAAAAACATCTAAAATGTCATGAGCCAAGATGTCCCAGAAGGCTTTGTAAAACTACAATGAGGCCGTCGATGCCTGGAGCCTTTCGCCCCTGCATACTCTGCAGTGCAGCATACAGCTCAGGTAGAGTCAGTGGGCTGTTGAGTAGTGAGTTAGCCTCACTGGACACCTGAGGAAGTCCACCACAGACCTCTTCCATCAGTTCTTCATTTTCCTTAAACTCACTTTTAAACAAAGAGGTATAAAAGTCGACAGCCCTTCTCCTTATCAGGCCTGGCTCTGTCAGCTCTTGTCCTGTCTCAGAGAGTGGAGAGTAGATCTGTCTCCTCTGCCCTTGTCTCTTCTCTAGTCCAAAGAAGAAACTCAATGGAGCATCCATCTCAGTGATGTTCTGAATCCGGAACCGGACCAGCACACCCTGTACTTTAGTGTCCAGCAGGTTGGCTAATGCCATCTTTTTAGTCTTGAGGATTTCAATATATCCTCAATTTCCTGTGGACTCACTCACACACTCGAGATCCACAATATCAGTCTCCAGATCTCTGATAGATCTGGTGATGTCTTGTGTGACATTGAGAGTGTGCTGCTGACATAAAAGTTTAATTTGAACCTTTCCATGGTCCCACCACTGCCTCAGACTGACAAACTCCTTTTTTCTTCTGTCTAAAATCGTTCCAAAACCAGCTTAAAGCCTCTTTGAAAGATTTGTCGACAGTTAAAACAGTTAAAATGCCAATAGCCGCTTTTATGTAAAAGATTTCTGATAAAAACGTTACATAAAACCAAAGAATGATCTGTAAAACCAACTGGTAAAATCCTACACGTTTTAACAGCACTGACTCTGTACTTAAAAACATAAAACTGATCCAGTCTGGCCAAAGAGATGGTGTTTTCTCTAACGTGGGACCATGTGTACTGTCTGCAGCCTGTGTGCATCCTTCTCCACACGTCCACCAGGCCATGAGAGCAGACCAGCTGCCTCAAGGCATGCTGGGATACTGGATGAGGCTCTGCATGGTTTCGATCTAAAATCTCATTTTCAGTGCAATTAAAATCCCCGCCCACAAATAAATAATCCTCCGAGCCACAGCTGTTTAAAACCTCATTCACTTTTTCAAAGAAGTGCTTCCTCTCTGTACCACTGTTTGGAGCATAAATGTTGATAAAAACCACATTAAAATGATCAAAACGAGCTTTGACTAAAAAGGCACCTCCCCTGTCAGGTCTGTCAGCTCTGACTCAGCTCTGTGTTTGATGATATATCTGCTGACTTATAGAAACCCTGCATGTCAGGGAAGTACTGCTCTAACATTAGGTTCCTCATCCTTTGGTCTGCTGCAGAAAGGACTTGAGTGTATTTGCAGGATAGACCTGAGCAGCAGCCTGCTGAGTGTTGAGACAGGTCACTGCTGTCAGACACACAGCCTTCCACTGTCACTGCTGTCAGACAGAGCTGCTCTGTTCTCTGCAGCACTCGCTTTACCTGCCAGACGTCCGACCTCCACGCTCACCATGTTTCTCCTCTTACTGCGCTGTTTAAGAGGAGCAGACTCCCCCCAGCCTCACAGGCCTCCATCTCTTCAGCCTCAGCTACTGTGCTCCCCTCACACAGCTCACCTGTTACTTTACCTGCCTCACATGACTCACCTGTCACCTCACCTGCCTCTCCTTTCTTACCTGCTTCACCCTGGTCACCAGCGACCTCAACTCTTTCACACAGCTCACCTGTTACTTTACTAACCTCACCCAACTCACCTACAGCCTCACCTGCCTCTTCCACTTCACCTGGTTCACCTACCTCTTCAGTTCACCTGCCCTTTTGGTTTTTTCTTGCCCCACTTCACCAGGAACCTTCACCTGCCTCTCTCCCCACACCTGTTTCACCCACATCCTTCACCAAATCACCAGCCACTTCATCTGCAGTATCATCTCTCACCCCAGCCTTACTTTATTGTTACGTTATTGTTTTCATTTTTAGGGGGGCAGTGGGAGTCTAAAGTTGTACGTAGTGAGTCTGCAACACTGTCTACAAGATGATCAAGCTGGGAGGGAGTAGCTTCTGCTAAATTAAGATGAGGCACTGGACCTAAGTTAGTGGAATCATTTCCTTGAATTTAACTACTGCATTATCAGAAATATTTCTAGTCAGGATGTTTTTTGCTGATAATACATAATCCAGCAATATGAATTCAAAAGTGATTAAAAAGTGCTCTGATAGAATGGAATTGTGTGGGAAGACTGTTACATGTTCAATATCAATACCATAAGCTAAAACAAGGTCGAGAGTGTGACTGAAACAGTGAGTGGGTTTATTTACACACTGAGAGAAGCCAATACAGTCTAGTAGTGAAGAAAAAGCAGAGCTAAGGCTGTCATTGTTGACATCACATGAATATTGAAGTCGCCTACAATAATAACTTTATCTGTTTTTAAGAACCAAACTCGACAGGAACTCTGAAAATTCAGATAAGAAATAGAGTATGGACCAGGAGGATGATACACTACAACAAATAGAACTGGCTTTAATTTTCCACCTTGGGTGGGACAAACTAAGAACAAGGCTTTCAAATGAGTTATACAGTAATTGAGTTTAGGTTTAGGGTTAATTAGTAAAGTGGAATTGAAAATGGCTGCGACTCCACCAGCACGGCTGGTGTCCCGGGGAATGTGAGTATTAATATGGCTGGGGGGGTGGATTCATTCAGGCTAACATACTCATCCTGACACAGCCAGGTTTCAGTCAGACAGATAGATCAA
>NW_026117318.1:7500-28237 GCF_001640805.2 Lates calcarifer | reverse complement strand
GCTGTCAAGGATAGAAATACTTGCTTGTAATCACTGATATGTTTTCCAAGTGGGTGGAAGCGTATCCATCAAGAAAAGAAGATGCACGAACAGTTGTAAAATGTTTGATAAAAACTTATCCCGCATTTAGGGTAACTATGGGAATAAACAGTGATAGGGGTTCTGCTTTGTTGAACTCCACCATCAAACAAAAGTTAACAAAGACTATGATGACAACAGGTGATGCCCTTCCACTAGTGCTGTATGAAGCTTAATCAGGGAGACTGTCTATCTGCACATACCAGCTGAATCACAAGTTGTTTCCTGCTGTCTCTAAGCCCCACCTACCAATTCTGTTTTCATCCAGTCACAGCCTGACACACCCAACTAGAGCCAATCACCTGTAAGCTAGTTTAACAGTTTTAAAACTGTTTAAAATGTTCTCTCTCTCTGCTGTTATTCAGCTGTCATTTCAGCACTGCGACGTTGTGCGACTCTAGCAGTCAGATTATCAGTTAGGACTCAACACATTCTCCAGCCTCAAAACTCTTGCTCTCCCAGCAACTCTTGCTCTCCCAAAGCGCGCGGCCATCAGTATTTACCAAGATGCCCCCAATTACTTGAAGAGACCTGAGACAAGCACACATTTATAAACCAGGGAATCTGCGGCTCCTCATCTCAGAAAAGCAATCATTTTAGTTTGCGTTCTTCTTCTTCCACACGGACCGCTGCTCCTCCAGTCCCTACCACACCAGCTGCTCCAGCCGTTCCTGTCATACGGCCACCCCGCAACCGTCATGCCACTTTAGATCACATCCCTCTGTCTCAGTTGCCCTTTTCTATCACCAGCACCTCAGCCTGAGGAGAAATGTCAACAGCAAGGGCGAAAGGTAGAGTTGGTTCAGTAGATAATAAATAAAAAATAAAAATACAATGGGCCTGATTATATGATATGCCAGATAATATCTAGCATATTAATAATGCTAGATATTATCTGGCCTCTTAAGTCTCACATTTGCACAAACAATTAGTTTCAGCCACGAAGAGCATGTAAATATAGTGTAAATATAATGTATATATTTTTAAAAAGCGACTCCATCGTAGGTTATTTTGGGGTTTGGGCCGAGGATACAGTAATGATGATAATGAGATTACCCCCATTGCAGCTGCCTGCATTCAGAGTCATCAGTAGCATTGCAAAGAGTTCTGTGCTATGTGTCAACAAGTCAATATTATAAATATGGGTTCCCCTTTAAATGTGATCACATTGTTTGTGGTTGTTAGGAACAATTTCATCTTCACCGACAGCACATGCCTGGTAAATTTTGTAATCACTGACTCTTATCCCATTTAATTTTAAGATCTACCAGAGTCACTGCCAGCCCAAATCCCACACCTGTTCCTCTTCTTGAGGGGCTAGCTGCATTAGCTAGAGAACTATTTTACATTGAGATTCAGCCAGGTCTGCACATAGAAGGTTTAGCACGCCCTATCACAATCCAAGCTCTGCATCTATGCTGCTTAGAGGGGGTCGATTTCTATGCAGCGTATTCCATTTAGCATTCTATGGCCTCTTAGAATCCCTAAATTCACTACTTCAGGCATCTCCTTTCTTAGTTAGCATTTCACCTCAATCACTTAGTTTTATATGAAATATTCTAAAGCTAAAGCTAAAGCTGTTCTAACCTCAGGCAATCACCCCATGTCAAGCATCGTTTAATCATCATTTTTAAAGGTTCTTCACAAGTGTAATCTATCTCCTCAGCATATTCAGTTTTCATTTAGAATGAATACTATCTCCTCAGTTTCAATGCAAGGGATCTCCTCCGCCTCTCTTCAACAATGGGCCTCTGCTCCTCCTGCGCCTACTCCTTTCATATACGTTCAGACTCAGCCTCAGCTTTGGCTGCTCAGCTACCTTTGTAGGCCGATTACATGTAAGTCTTGGTGGTGGTGGTGTCACAAACATTCTCCTTGGTCCATTGCATGCTCCCCATCTCACTGTTGCATTTCCCCCATCATGGCCTTCTCCCTGTATTATCACATCTTCCTGCATCCTGGTTGCATTTCCTGTCTTATGGCCTTCTCCCTGCATTCCCTGCATTAGGGCCTCCTCCCTGCAATTCTCCAGCATCACTGCTGCATCCCCACATTTCCTACATCCCCGTTGCATTTCCACATTTATGGCCTTCTTGCATTTTCCTCTGCATCACTGTTGCATTCCCCTGCTTTATGGTACTTTTGCTTCCTTTTGTCTGATTTAGGTGTGCTCATCAGGTACAGTACACTTTGCTTCTGGGGAGTGGTTCCTCTGCCAGCAAAGGCACAGGCCACACCTTTCTGCTCTCTGTCGCAATCTTCTTCCTGTGCTCAAGTCTATTATTCTGTGCACAATCATTCATTCCTCTTCATTTCTCTTCTTTCTCTCACTCTTTCTTTCTCCTATTACACTGTCCTGATTGAAATTCAATTCAATTTTATTTATACATATCACAACAAAAGTCATGGTGAGAGAAGAACATAGCATAACACGGGTTCCAATAAAATGTAAGGTGATGCCAGTAATACAGCAGTAGTAGTGATAGTAATGATAATTAAAGTATTAACTGCTAACATAGCAACACAACTAATAGCAGTATAAGTAATTTCTAGTTATTAGCAGCAGGTGTTGAGTGGAGTTGTAGGAGCAGCAGGAGGCAGCTCCAGAGGCAGAAATACCTGCAGAAAGAGACAGAAGAGGAGAGAGAGACAGAAGAGCACAATACTACAGGAAAGGGAAGATATTTAGTTAGTAACATGTATTTATGGGATATGAATCCATGCTGTGGAGAGAGAGAGAGAGAGAGAGAGGGAGAGAGAGAGAAAGATTTTAGATTTTTTTAACAGTACTTTATTTACAATTGACTTAAAATCACACAGACAGTTGTACCATCAACAAATCAGTTGAGGAAAGGTGTAAAGATTAACCCTGTGCCGGTCCACTCTGCACAGCAGCTCCTCATGAGCCATTGTTGTTCAAACACATCTATATTCCCTGTGATCCTGTGGAAGCTGAACTCCAGCCTCAGTCTGGCCTTCACGTTGAGCTTCCACAGGGTCACAGCGTCAGTAATCGGCCCACCCTGCAGTCTCTACGAGTCAGGTAGATTGACATTTTGCATCACCAATTAAAAAGTTCAGGAGTTGGCACTTTGCTTTTTCTGTTTTCTTAAAACCAACTCCACAAATAAAAACAGGGGCAGTAAAAACGACACCAAACAGGTTAAAAACACGAGTTAAAACGTTAAAAATCTCTGCCAGTCTCCTGCACTCAGTAAAAACATGAAAGATGTTTTCAGTCAATCCACAGAATGGGCACTCATTCACAACACTGGGATTAATAACAGATAAAAAGGCATTAGTTGCAATGGCACCATGTAAAATCCTCCACTGGAGATCTCCGGTTCTCTTTTTCACAGGAGGTTTATAAAGTGTTCTCCACTGTGGGCTCAGCCCGCCCAGCCTCTCAGTCCACACACACCCCGCTCTGTCACACAGCCGCGTTTTGAAAATAGTTTTTACACAGCTTGTGTACAGAGTTTTTTTGTCAGCCTTGTGCAGGCTTAGTGTTTTTTTGTCAGTGTGCTTCAGTATGGCGCTGAGCTCCGTAAACCAGGGCACAGGTGGATCTCTGAGTACGGGTCTGTGGGGTCCGGCTCAGCTTCTCCCCTGCTGTGTTTGAGGAGGAGGACTCTCTCCTTCTCCGTCAGCCTCTTCTTCCAGAGCTCCAGGCTCCTCTGCGTCAGACGGACAGAGCGCAGCCCCAGCACAGAGCTCAGAGCTGGGCTGTCCGTGAGCGCCGGTCCTGCTGCTTCTACCAGCTGCTTCAGGCAGAACATTTTTGATCTGCACAGCGCCCCCATCAGCCCAGGCACGGTGCTGCAGCACACGTCCAGTTTGGCTCCACAGAATAAAGGCTCCTTCAACAACCAGTACAGAGAGTCACACTTCTCACTTCTTTTACATTTAAACAGTGCCCAGGATTTAAAAACACCCTGATAAAAAGGAGGCAACCCACCTAACTTTAAAAATTTAAAATCAGTTAAAAACAGAGCAGCATCCAGCCCCAGGTTATTAACACGCCTGAGTATGCAGCTGGCCACGTCTCTCCACACCAGATCCTCAGGTCCAGTCAGGTATCTCTGAATGAACTGGAGCCTGAAGGTGGCTGTCCTGCTGGCCAGGTGGACCAAGCCCTGGCCTCCTTCATCCCTGGATAAAAACAACACCGATTGTGGAACCCAATGTAATTTATCCCAGAAAAAATCAACCATCTTTGCTTGGATCTGAGCAATAAGACCTGATGGAGGGTCCAGACAGGCTAACCGGTGCCACAACAGAGAGGCCACCAAGTTACTCAAGATAAGGACCCTCCCTCTAAAAGACATCTGTGTGGATCCACCTCCACTTAGCCAGTTTATTATCCACTTTCTCTATGATGTTCTCCCAGTTTTTCTTTTCGATGTCGCTGTATCCTATATAAACACCAAGGTATTTTAAACCTCCTCTTTTCCATGTGAGGCTCTGAGGGAGAACAGGGAGGCCCTCACACCACTCACCAACAGCAAGGGCCTCACTCTTCCTCCAGTTCACCCTCGCAGCCGACACAACAGAAAACTTCTCGATTTCAGAGTTTCTCCATGACCTTCCAGAGGAAGCCGTGTTCAATGCCGTCAAAAGCCTTTTCCTGATATAATGAGATCAATCCAGTGTTTATGCCTAATGAACTGGAGACTTCCAAAACATCCCGAATGAGGTAGATATTATCTACCATGGACCTGCTGGGCACACAGTACGTCTGGTCCCGGTGGAGAATCTGCTCCATGGTTCCTCTCAGCCGATTGGCCAGAGCTTTGGACAGAATCTTGTAGTCGGTGCAGAGGAGAGAGACAGGACGCCAGTTCCTGATATCTTGTAAGTTGCCTTTCTTGGGCAGGAGTGTGATGATGGCTCTGCGACATGACAGAGGCAGTGACCCCGACACCAGGCTCTCATTAAAAACATCTAAAATGTCATGAGCCAAGATGTCCCAGAAGGCTTTGTAAAACTACAATGAGGCCGTCGATGCCTGGAGCCTTTCGCCCCTGCATACTCTGCAGTGCAGCATACAGCTCAGGTAGAGTCAGTGGGCTGTTGAGTAGTGAGTTAGCCTCACTGGACACCTGAGGAAGTCCACCACAGACCTCTTCCATCAGTTCTTCATTTTCCTTAAACTCACTTTTAAACAAAGAGGTATAAAAGTCGACAGCCCTTCTCCTTATCAGGCCTGGCTCTGTCAGCTCTTGTCCTGTCTCAGAGAGTGGAGAGTAGATCTGTCTCCTCTGCCCTTGTCTCTTCTCTAGTCCAAAGAAGAAACTCAATGGAGCATCCATCTCAGTGATGTTCTGAATCCGGAACCGGACCAGCACACCCTGTACTTTAGTGTCCAGCAGGTTGGCTAATGCCATCTTTTTAGTCTTGAGGATTTCAATATATCCTCAATTTCCTGTGGACTCACTCACACACTCGAGATCCACAATATCAGTCTCCAGATCTCTGATAGATCTGGTGATGTCTTGTGTGACATTGAGAGTGTGCTGCTGACATAAAAGTTTAATTTGAACCTTTCCATGGTCCCACCACTGCCTCAGACTGACAAACTCCTTTTTTCTTCTGTCTAAAATCGTTCCAAAACCAGCTTAAAGCCTCTTTGAAAGATTTGTCGACAGTTAAAACAGTTAAAATGCCAATAGCCGCTTTTATGTAAAAGATTTCTGATAAAAACGTTACATAAAACCAAAGAATGATCTGTAAAACCAACTGGTAAAATCCTACACGTTTTAACAGCACTGACTCTGTACTTAAAAACATAAAACTGATCCAGTCTGGCCAAAGAGATGGTGTTTTCTCTAACGTGGGACCATGTGTACTGTCTGCAGCCTGTGTGCATCCTTCTCCACACGTCCACCAGGCCATGAGAGCAGACCAGCTGCCTCAAGGCATGCTGGGATACTGGATGAGGCTCTGCATGGTTTCGATCTAAAATCTCATTTTCAGTGCAATTAAAATCCCCGCCCACAAATAAATAATCCTCCGAGCCACAGCTGTTTAAAACCTCATTCACTTTTTCAAAGAAGTGCTTCCTCTCTGTACCACTGTTTGGAGCATAAATGTTGATAAAAACCACATTAAAATGATCAAAACGAGCTTTGACTAAAAAGGCACCTCCCCTGTCAGGTCTGTCAGCTCTGACTCAGCTCTGTGTTTGATGATATATCTGGCTGACTTATAGAAACCCTGCATGTCAGGGAAGTACTGCTCTAACATTAGGTTCCTCATCCCTTTGGTCTGCTGCAGAAAGGACTTGAGTGTATTTGCAGGATAGACCTGAGCAGCAGCCTGCTGAGTGTGAGACAGGTCACTGCTGTCAGACACACAGCCTTCACTGTCACTGCTGTCAGACAGAGCTGCTCTGTTCTCTGCAGCACTCGCTTTACCTGCCAGACGTCCCGACCTCCACGCTCACCATGTTTCTCCTCTTACTGCGCTGTTTAAGAGGAGCAGACTTCCCCCCAGCCTCACAGGCCTCCATCTCTTCAGCCTCAGCTACTGTGCTCCCCTCACACAGCTCACCTGTTACTTTACCTGCCTCACATGACTCACCTGTCACCTCACCTGCCTCTCCTTTCTTACCTGCTTCACCCTGGTCACCAGCGACCTCAACTCTTTCATACAGCTCACCTGTTACTTTACTAACCTCACCCAACTCACCTACAGCCTCACCTGCCTCTTCCACTTCACCTGGTTCACCTACCTCTTCAAGTTCACCTGCCCTTTGGTTTTTCTTGCCCACTTCACCAGGAACCTCACCTGCCTCTCTCCCCACACCTGTTTCACCCACATCCTTCACCAAATCACCAGCCACTTCATCTGCAGTATCATCTCTCACCCCAGCCTTACTTATTGTTACGTTATTGTTTTCATTTTTAGGGGGGCAGTGGAGTCTAAAGTTGTACGTAGTGAGTCTGCAACACTGTCTACAAGATGATCAAGCTGGGAGGGAGTAGCTTCTGCTAAATTAAGATGAGGCACTGGACCTAAGTTAGTGGGAATCATTTCCTTGAATTTAACTACTGCATTATCAGAAATATTTCTAGTCAGGATGTTTTTTGCTGATAATACATAATCCAGCAATATGAATTCAAAAGTGATTAAAAAGTGCTCTGATAGAATGGAATTGTGTGGGAAGACTGTTACATGTTCAATATCAATACCATAAGCTAAAACAAGGTCGAGAGTGTGACTGAAACAGTGAGTGGGTTTATTTACACACTGAGAGAAGCCAATACAGTCTAGTAGTGAAGAAAAAGCAGAGCTAAGGCTGTCATTGTTGACATCAACATGAATATTGAAGTCGCCTACAATAATAACTTTATCTGTTTTAAGAACCAAACTCGACAGGAACTCTGAAAATTCAGATAAGAAATCAGAGTATGGACCAGGAGGACGGTACACTACAACAAATAGAACTGGCTTTAATATAATTCCACCTTGGGTGGGACAAACTAAGAACAAGGCTTTCAAATGAGTTATACAGTAATTGAGTTTAGGTTTAGGGTTAATTAGTAAAGTGGAATTGAAAATGGCTGCGACTCCACCAGCACGGCTGGTGTCCCGGGGAATGTGAGTATTAATATGGCTGGGGGGGGTGGATTCATTCAGGCTAACATACTCATCCTGACACAGCCAGGTTTCAGTCAGACAGAATAGATCAAGATGGTGATCTGATATCAGATCATTAACTAGTACAGCTTTGGATGAGAGAGATCTGATATTGAGTAATCCACATTTAATTATTTTATTTTGCTGAACATTTGAATTGGCTGTGCTGATTTTTATTAGATTATTATGACTAACTCCTCTTTTGTTGACCTTCGATTTAGTTCATTTAAATGGGGCAGACACAGTCTCTATGGGGTAATGGAGGGGTGACTGCTCTAAAGGAGGCTCAGAGAAGCGTGTAAGATTGCAGCTCTGTCTCCTGGCCTGAACTCTGGATTGTCAGGGCTTTGGCTTCCTAATATGTGTTTATGGACACTGTGAATCTCAAGTGAAACTCTGGTAACAGCATACCTGATCTTACTTCATTGTGACTGAGAGGTTCTCTGCTCTCACACTCTGTCTGTCCTGTCTCTCTCCCAAACATCATTTGATCTTTGCATTTGGCAATAATCATTTATAGATTAATATATTTATCAAGTTTGGCATAAACAGTGAAAAATCTCTAATTGGACAAAACCTGATTACTAATTGAAACTTAAGGAGATACATATTTTTCACAGAACTGATTTGGACATTGAGTTTAAAACATCATTCATTCAAGATATATATGTATATATATATGTATATATATATATATATATATATATATATATATATATATATATATAGTTATCCGTAGATACAAAATTTGGTGTATTGTATAAATATCGACTAAAAAAATAAAAATTACTGTTGGGATACAGTGCTGTCTTTATTATATTTGAAAAAATAAATGATAGCAGAAGAGCACTGTATGTAGACCTCTGTTCCTGTCTACTAATTTTGGCCTGCTGCTCAGAGGTTTGTACTCAGGTTTGTGTTGACTGCAGATATTGGTGCACGCCCACAATTTTCCAAATATTCACTGTATACAAGTGTTTTGTTGTTGTTTAACCTGTTGACATTGAAATAAAAAGGAGGATCTGGATTTATTTGGTCCTGGTCTACAGACTCAATGTTCCTGACTGTGACTGAATCAACATGTGGCTAAATCCTGTTACCAGAGGCACTCGTCTCACACCACACTACCACACCTGTGTTATTGATTCTGAATATTAACTGTCACATATAAAAGATACCTAACTTTTAGTTAAAGCATTAATTTATTCTCTGATTTGTTACTGAATAGCCTCATTGAAACTCGTAGTTTGATCTAAGACGCTGTTAAACATTTATAGTCAGTCTCTACAGAAAGCCTTGAAACACAATCCCTAATGTGTAATCCTGTTAGTGTGTGGTTTGTGTAAATATATATACAAGAGCGATAACTGTGGTTTTGGAGAACAACAACGATGCCAAGGTAAAAGGTGTAAAAGGTCTCAAGCTACAAAGCTACAGTGGCAGCAGCAGAGGGAGTCTCAGTGTGCAGCACCATGTGAACAAGCAGAAGGTCCTGGTCCTCAGAGCAGAGACTTGGTGAGAGAGTCTGTGGTGTCTCCTGCTGAAGCTGTAAACCAGGCAGGTCAACGTGATGCAGTGTGTGTACCACAGGTATCGTACGCTGATGTTGTGAAGAGAGGACGTTACAGTGAAACTCTGTGTGTAGCAGAGTCTGTTCAGATGCACCAGGTGAAGCACAGAGGTGAACACCATGTTTCAAGAAAACCATCTTATGCTGACATGGTACAGACACAGCGTCAGAGAGATGCTTCATGTGTGGCAGGACCTCCTCGTACAGACAGTGTGAACGTGGGAGATCAGCCTGGTGAACATCGTGTCAGAGCGTCCTGCAGCCAGGCTTCTATTAAATACAGCAGATACAGAAACCAGCAGTGTACCTGTAACTCTCTCACCTTTCTAGCATTCCTTCATGAGAATGAAAACATCACCAGCACAGACCTCGACCGTGTTTTGGATAAAGGTAATGTGTTGTATAAACAGGTAAGACAGATGTTTCCTCAGCACGCTCACCTCACCACTGATGAGCTCCCAGATTTAGTCCCAGCACGCAGACACGTGTTTCATGCTGACAAAACACTACTTTCCCGGTACGGCACATTAGGAGATCCTTTACCTGGAGCTGTGGACAGTTTTCTGGACCTGGAGGCTGGACTGAGCTGTCTGCTGTCAGATGTGCAGTATGCCTTGCTGTTGATGACAGGGTTGTGTATGGCAGTGTTCAGAACCAGATCAGGCAGGTACGGTTTCTTTGACCCACACCCCAGAGGAGAGGATGGTTTGCCGTCACTGTTTGCTGGTAAAGCTGTCATGGTGACATTCACACATATCAGTGACATGATTGACAGCATCAAAATGTGTCACAAGAGCTTTGGTACACAGTCCACCTGTAACTATGAGCTGAAGCCTGTGGAGTTTCACAGTGAGAACACAGCCAATCAGAGTGAAGCCATCCCAGACACTCAGACTACAACTCCCAGTCCTGTTGTGGTTGATGCTCCAAAGACAAACACTGTGGTCACTGACCTCTCTGATGACATGTTACATGAAGCATAAAGTATGGAAACTGAACCACAACCATTGAGCCAGTTCAGCTTTAATTCTGTCACAGCACATGATGCTCCTCACAAAGAATCACTCTCAACTGTTCCACTGATAAAACCTGCTGCCAGTGATCTGTCTGATAAAGTCTCACATGACCTCTCCTCTAAACTGGTCAAACTTGGTAAAAATGAAAGGAGAACATTTCAGAGGAGACTAATGATCTCAAGGAAAGCACCAAAAAGAAAAGCAAACCAAAAAAGAAAAGAGAAGGAAAAGTATTCTTCTAATGAATCATATAGTCAAAAAGAAATCTTATTCAAGCAACAAATTGTCATGTCCAAGAAATTATGTTAACTCACTGCTGTGTTGTCCTGTCTTCATGTTGTCTTGTGTCTTCCTGTTTTATTTTGAAATCTTACTCTCCTCTCGTTTCAGGTCACTTGCCTCTTCCCCTCATGTGTTTCCCTCCTGTCTGATTGCTTGCCCCGCCCTGATTGTCTCCACCTGTTCCCCCTTACCTTGTGTCTATTTAGAGTCTGTGTCTCCCTTTGTCCTGTGCTGGTTTGTCCTGTTCATTCAGAGAGACAAGCCAGCCTGCACCTCGAGTTCCAGTCACACCAAGTTTTTGATCCCTTGTCTTGCCTTGTTTGTTTCATAGTTTTTGCCTCCTTGTGAGTGATTTTCTGTTGTTACTTTGTCTATTAAAGATTTGTTCATTTCGTACTTTTGAGTCTGAGTTGTGCATTTGGGTTCACGTCCTAGTTCAGTTGTGACACAAATACTGTAATGAAGGATTCAGACAAGAAAAACAGCAGTACATCACCAACCGCTATCACAGCAATTCCAACTTCAGACAGAAACAAAAACAGTATTTTACCAAAACATACAAAGAGCAGAAAAAAATCTGTACTGAAAGATTCAGAGAAGATGACAGTTTTCATCAGAGAAAATCAATAAATAATAAGAAAATCAATACTTCACCAAAAGATACAGGGAAACTGAAGAATTCAGGCAGAAGCAGTAATCTTATGTCACTCAGCGTTATGCTCATGATCAATCTTTCAGGATAAAACACAGACAACTCATGAAACTAATAATGCGAGACAGATATAACAACAATCTTGCATTTAAAATTCTGCACAGCATGAGATGTGCCATGAAAATAAAGAGGAAATACAGACGGATAAACAGACAAACCCCAGAAAGTGACCACAGTTTGATCAAAGAGGCCATATCTGTTTTCAGATCACATACAAACCCCACTTACGTCTGCACTGTAGAAGTGGCTGCTGAATGTCTGACAGGAAAATATGTTCATGTTTGTGATGACGGCTGCAGAAATGAACAGTGTAAAGTTCCTGATGAGAGAAAGGATGAATGGATCTGTCACACCTGTCATGATCATCTTAAAAAGGAGCCATGCCCTCTCTGGCTGTAGCCAACAACATGGAGCTTGTTGATATTCCACCTGAGCTGTGTGACCTCAACATTTTGGAGAGACATCTGATCGCCAAGTGTTTTCTATTTACTAAGATCATCTCACTTCCCAAAGGCAGACAGAGAGCAATACATGGTAATGTGGTGTGTGTCCCATCTGAGGTGCAGGAAACAGTTGAAGCGTTACCCAGACTGAGAAGTGAGTCTCAAGTCCTGAGAGTCAAACTGAAGAGACGATTGTGTTACAGAGGTCATCAGCTGTTCCAGACTGTCACCTGGTCTAAACTGCTACAGGCCCTGAATAAACTGAAACACATTCACCCACAGTATGAGGACATAAGTATCAGAGATGAGGCTGAGCTGTGTGACCCCACACTCCCTGATGATGATGATGATGATGATAATGAATGAGGATCATCTAATGGAAATTGACAGGTTGGACAATGGTGCACTTCATGAGGCAGAACATGAGCCTGATAATGAGCAGGATGTTGATATGTGTCTGGCAGATGTGTTGTGTCTCACAGAAACTCACCTACAGGGCTCCTTTGTTGCTGAGAGTCTCCACCTACAAGGTTACAACATGTTCAAATGCAACAGACACCCGTCCTACACAAAGTTCCCTCAGATGGCCAGCAGAAGTGATGGTGGAGTTGCTGTTTATGTCAAAGACAACATTCAGGTTCATGAGAAACAGTATGTTCATAATGTAACTGACCTTGAGTTTGTGGCTACGCAAGGATACGCACAACTCATCACTGCTGCAACCACAGAGAAGAACACACTGCTGGACCTGATCTTCATCTCACAACAACAGAGATGTCTCCATTCTGGTGTGATGAAAACCTATTACAGCTATCACGACCCTGTGTACTGTGTACTGTCAGCTGAGTCTGAAAGGTAAAGAAAAATGCAAATGATTTGAATCTAAAATCCACATTTTCAGTGCAGAGATCTGAGAAAGTAGTTTATGAGAACTTTGTGTGAAATTGTGAGAAAAGTAGAGCACAACAGTGAGTTTTAAAAAGCATACTACAGTGGAGTATAGACTAAGTGATAATGATGAAAGAGAGTTAAATGTTCTAATAACAGTTTGGTTTGAGAAGACAGTCATAGCAGTTTAATATGATCTAAATTCGGGGGTCCTCTATACAGCCAGACCACAGGCTGTTCCAGCCTCACTGAGGCTGTGAGGGAGGGAGGGAGGACCAGAGGACTCCTATAAAATAACAAACTGCAAGGTTTCTTTGTGAGGAATAACACAATGTTTGACAAAGTGCTTATCATTTTTATCCCTCAACCCTAACACTGTCTTTGTATGTCACTTGGTAAAATATTGTCACAGTGATGTATTCTGTTCAGGTTCCTCCAGTGAGTAAGGTAAGGTAAATACAGTGAGGGTCATGTTGTAGTTTTTAGGTAACATTGTTGTTGAACTAATTTAACTGTCCAAAACTAACTAATGTAACTGTTAGGAAACCTAATTTTACTGTTTAACTGGTAATCAGGACTGTTAAGAGTATTGGATAATGTTATAGGTCATATAATCTTGCAGGTAACTATATGTCAGTGAGTTATGCTTCCCTTGTGTTTTGGCCTGTGTATTTATCAGGGTGGGTTTTGGGTCTGGGTTGGTAAATACACAGGCCAAAACTTTCAGTAGCTGTATAGAACTGCTGTGTTTTTAAGCAGTTGTATGGTTGTACAACTGCTCTGCTTTACAGCAGTTCTATACAGCTACTGAAACATGTACATGTATATATACAGCATTACAGTGTATATATACACGTACATCTTTCTGTGTACAAAGCTGTACTGCTACAGTGCAGTGCTGGACCACACAGAGACATGTTCTACTTCCTGCCAGTCCCAGTCATTCTTCAAAGCAGACGATGAGATAACTCCTGCCAACCTTTGCCTCACCTTTTCTGTGACTCTCACTTTAATAAGCATTATACAAAAGCATGCTTTATATGCAGTGAACACAAACATCTACTCTCACACAATGACATGTAACACAGGTTTTCTTTTGAGTTACTTTGAATCATACAGTAAATAATGACAATACCATTTCATCACAATATTCCTTTAAGATCATAAACTTGCTGCAATATTCTGCTTTTTAAAGGCACTTTATGTCAGGGTGTCAGTTCTGAGCCAGGGCTTTTCTTTTGTAGTTCTGTTGTTGTTTGTTTTATTTCCTGTTTTATTTTGTAATCACTACCTCCCTCTTGTTTCAGGTGTCTTGTCTTCCCCTTCCTTCTGTGCTCCCTCCTCCTGTTGATTACCTACCCTGCCCTAATGTGGTTCACCTGTGTCTCATTGTCTGCCCTGCTCCTGTGTATTTAGTGTCAGAGGTTTTGACCCTCGCCTGTGTTTTTTGACCTTGCCTCAGCTCTAGTCCTTTTTGTACCGTTGCTTTCTCTGTTTGCCCTCCTGTGTACCGACCTCGTTTGATTAAAGGACCTTGATTTTGGTAACTCTGCCTCTGCCTCCTGTCTGCGCCTGTGTCCACATTGCTATGCCCTGACACTTTACTCTTTGCACATCACATAGCTGTTGGCTTTTTACACTACAGACTACTGAGCACATTAGATCAAGTCTAATCACTGTGTGAGAAGCTTTTGGTGGTAAGGCTGAATAATTCTGTGTAGAAACCACTGAGATCAATGCTGTCCAACAAAAGACACCATGTACTCCATGTTCTAATGTCAAAAGCTCTGGGTTCACAAATGTGTCACCTTTCATCTGTTTATGAGCATAAAATATGTTACATTTTGTTGTTGCCCTATCCTGTCACACTGCATTCATTTGATATTTACCCTCAATAATCCTCACTGCAGTTTTTAATCCACACAGAATGATTGAGCTCTGTGCCTACTGTAACACCTTCATAGAATGAGTGACAGAGGGATGCCTACACAGATGATGACTGATGGTAACATACGTTGTTCAGCCCTGCCTTACAAAAGTCAAGTTCAAACACTACAGATGACTACTTGACTCCATATTCTGTTGCAGCCATTTTTGTGGCATATCTGAGATATGATATAATTTGTATGCATGTTTGTTATCAGCCTCTGAGAACAGTGGTTAAAAATACAATTAACCTGTGAAACTCTTCTCTCACTTCTGTATTGAGACCTACTTTCCAAGCTTGGCTGCTGATACCAACTGCTGGGTATGACGGCTACTGACAGCCCTTCTCTGTTTATATTAACTTTAACCAGTTTTCCAGTTTAGATGCATGAAACTTAAGTTCAAGCTACATTTAGCTACATCCTCACTTATGGCCTGTACAAGAAGTTCTGGTCAGCTATCATTGTCTGTGTTAGAGAAGAACCACTGGTGGTCTGGACGGCTCTCTCTCTAGTTTATGCTAATTTGTTAAGAAATTATCATAGTGCAGCCAGAGAAAAGCAACTGCAGAAATGTTCAGGTAACCTGAGAATAAGTAAGTGAGTGTGTATTGTCAGTTCTTAACACACGTGTGTGTTAATCACCGCTGGAAACTGAGACCGCTTCAGCTGACACCGGCACCGTGCCAACTACGCAGCCCTTGTCTGGTAGTTTTCTGTATGCAAATTGCGATGAGCCATCCCCAGTGCGCGATTGCACTTAGCAGCATCTTAGTAATACTAAATACTGGTGTGATATGATTTGAATATTGAATAGAGATAAATACTGATAAGTGAATAAATAAATGTGTTAAAATGTACATATTGGTGTTAATTCATTTTTTTGAAGTTAAACAACATTAACACAATGTATTAACATCCCAACTGGGTTTTTATCATGACAGATTGTAAGGCTATTCTGGTAGTTATGATTGTATGTTAAGTCATCTGAGTATGTAGTAAACTAAACAGTCAATTGCACAACATGATGAATTTAAATCATGTTAGAAAAAGTCTAGAAATATGACAACACATAATAATTTCATCATCACATTCAGATGTTCAGTATTTTCTTCATCTCATCACCACCACCAGGGTCTAGACCCTGGGGGGTTTCCTATACCAATATATAATATTCCTATACCACAGCCTCATCCCCTTTCAAATATGATGACATAATAATGGGGTCTAATCCCCAATGATGCTCACACATCACACCTCATTTTTCTCTTCTTTGTGCACATGGCAATACAATTTTGTTGACTCGGAATGAAATACATTTGATAGTAATCTTTTGCAGATAAAAACTGAACTAACTAATAACTAAATAAGGAACTAAATCATTTTTTATAAACACTGTATACTAATGACAACAAACAAACAACAACAACCAACAATGAAAACAAGGAGCATCTTTCATTTGTCCTCAACAGCACTAATTTTTGTGACCTTTCTCCCCTCTCTAGTAAGGCTAACACAGATTTTTCCAGTCCTGAGCCTGGCATCGAATGGCTCCCACAGGCCATGTTCCACCCTCACCATCTTTCCCTCCTCTGTCAAGAGGGTGGACATGCCTGGCTGCTCCTCTGTCACACCAACAACAGTGACTGAGTCAGAACTGGCTTTGACCTCCTGTTGAGAGGAAAAGAACATGAGCTATCATCTTGTCAGATACATTGGTCACCTGTTACCACAACCAAAATCTCTCTCTAACATTAAGGAAGACTGTTGTCTTTCCACCATTGTCATTATTTCATTTCATTTAAGTCACAGCAATTAGAAAAAAAGTTGTTTCCTGTCAATTTGAAAACATTTAGTTTAGTAGCTTTAAGGTTAAGTGCATATGGGAAATAAAAAGTCACTGATTTCTTTCATAAGCCTGTAGGTTATCTCTGGTGCACTGATGTGATTTAAGTATGAAATGAATTACTTAAGCCTTTTCATTGTGTTATACTGTACCTCAAGCTTTGTATATGTGGTTGAATGGAGCTGAACCCCATAACCTGAGTTCATTTTGTGCTCTGTCACACAGTGTGACTCCCTAAGCCATAGGATTTACAGTTTTTGAGGTAGCAGACTCTGATCACCAAGAGGAGCCCTCAGCTCCTCAGCTGCTCCATTCATCTCCATATTGAGTCTCCTCAGACATCATCCAAACCAGGCCAGTTTTTAAACTGCCATACTGTGGTCATTTTTCACTTTATCTACACAAATAACACACGTCTGTGTTCAGTAAAGTCTCCCGGCGCTGGTAGTTACCAGATATTATCGATAGGAGTTATGGTTTTTGAATTATTAGGAGAAGTTCAAGAGGTGTGCAGAGCAAAATCTGACTCTGTAGAGGCTGAGACCTTGATATTGCTATGGCAACCTGAGTGCAGTTGGACACAAACAGGTGATTGTGATCAGCTGATCTCTGATGTCTGAGCTGTTCATCAAACTCTTGACTTACTTTTCTGTCAAAATCCTGCTACAAACTGTCTCCACACCACATAGAAGATGTAGATTCACACACAGTTCAACAGTTTTCACTTCAAACAAGTTTTAGAGCAATAGTAACTTGGCAGTTAATTTCAGTTGGTGATGAAAAACACACCCAGACACACTTCATACCTCTTTCTCTCCATTTTAACTGTTTCAGTCAAACCCTCAGCAGCTGATTTTACCTTTCAACTGTTTCTACCTCTTTTACAATTTAACTTCCAACTTTTGATTCTGCATTTAGCTGTTTTTCCTTTCTGCTTCCATCTCTTTTTGGGTTGTAACTACTCCTGCATACTTTCTGCTACAGAAACCATTCAACTATCAAAAGGTTTATTTACCTTTTCACATTTTTGCTTATTCAACTTTCTTCAATTCCTTATGCTTTTTAAAATGTTCAGCTTAATCTACAATTTTGCTATTCAAACAAATGCTTCAGCTGTTGGTTTTAACTTTCAGCTTCTGCATCTACCCTTTCTCCCTGCTAATTTCAGTCATTTTAAACTTTAACAATTACTTTTGCCTTTCAAATTTTTGCATTTCAACACTAGTATCTTTAAGCAGTGTTTACATTTTGATTTCCAACTTTTGATTCTGCATTTGTCTTTTGGCTATTTTCTCAATGCATTTGAATGTTAGCATTTGATTTTTACCACTTCATAGCTAGTAATTGCTATTGCTAACGATTTATTGTCAGTTCTATAAATGACATTTTTATCTGTTTGGTCAATATCATTTTCAATTGCAGACTCAGCAAAATGCCCTTGTGTTCACTTTGCCACTGCTCGTTGAAAAAGTCTAGTCGAGAGAGCTTGAGGTGAGTCATAGCCCAGAGAAGGCTGAAGTTTCAGAAATAACTTTGAGACCATTCAGGGCAATTGTACATAGTTTATATTCTTAAGTAAGTTTTGAAATAGATTTTTGTGTGCAGTGCTCTTGAGTGTTCCTCTTGTTGTTGTTGCTTTATTGTATGTTTTGTGTTGTCAGGAAAGGTTGAGATCTACCTACTCCCGACGCCAAAAGAAAGGATCTAATGCTAGATTCTCCCCATGGTAGTAAGATGCACAGTTTTGATTAAATCTTTAAAAACGTTAATCAATATAATGTGAAGCATTGTAATTGATGTATTGTGTGTGTATGAATGAAATGAATGGAAAATCGTACAAAACTGTGATTAAGCAATGGCAGGATTGTGGCATGACTGGAAAGTACCAGATGGCCTGTTTGGTCTTAGCAAAAAGGGAAGTTGGTAAAGCACTGTAAGAATGGTATGAGGGTATCTCGGCCATCATCAAGAGGGCTTCTTTTCTTCAATTAGAATGAAGGAACCTGGGAGATTATTCACTGTCAAGAAGACTCAAGGCAAGAGGAGTTTCACAAAGGATTATTAATTTCCCCATTGCAGTGAAGGAATTGTTCTCTGAAGATTTAACAAGTTTGCCAGGCCCAGAAAAAGGAACTGTGAATCGGGCGAGGTCCTCCGGGACTTTGTACGGAGTCAGGAGACTCACCCCTCTCAGGACCGGCCTGAAAAGAGGAAAGGTCGGCTAAGGCCAAGCTGCCAACCCCTCCAGCTCTCTCACCAAAATACCCATCTTAGTGACCAGCTTCAGCATTCATTATGGGAATCAGTGAGTTACTCATTTCAGAACTATACTAATTGGGAAATTAATTATATTATTTTTACTTTTTATATGATTGTGCTGTATGCTTTGCCCTTGCCAGAACTATATTCAATAAAATTCATAAACTGTATCTAAGGATAAGTCGTGGACAGTTGTTCTGTTCTTCCCAGAAAGGTGAAATACTAGGTCAGAGTGTGTAATGCATCATAAGGTTCCTAAAGGTTATTTCAGCCTCTCAAATTAACAGACCCTTGGGGCTTACAGAGCCACTAAACAATTTCCTAGCACCATACCAAGTGCAAAGATATTTAGGAGGAGAGCTGTCGTAAACAGGTGTGACTGGTGATCGTATCCGACCCATAGGGCTACTCGGTTGGGTGTGACATTAGTGGTAGTAGGTTAGGCATCTGGAAGTAGACAGTTAGTAGCTAGGCGAATCTCCTCATCACCAGCTTATAAAGCCGCAGAAACTGTAAGTTGGGTGAAAACACTACAGCTGTGAGCTTGGACCCTTTAAACGGAGAGCTGGTCCAGACCTCCTGTACCGGGGTAAAACTGGCGATCTAACAGTGTGTTTAATAAATGTTTTTGCTTCTGAGAATTCTTTATCAACTTGTGTCATTTGAACACATACTTCACGAGGATAGTCTTTAGTCCACCATATCCAATTTTGCCTGCTGAAAGGGACAAGTCCAGAGTCATCACCTGTTCATTTTTGCTCTCAAATCTCTAGCAGTGGTAAACAATTGGTGTCGTCCTCTTGCTGTGCCCTGGTCATCCACTGGACAGGGTCATATCTCCATAACGCTTGATGCTAGGAGGCTGGAATTCTGACATGTTAGTCCTTGTTGGGTACCCTTCCAACCTACCAAGTTGGAGGCCAATCAGAGAAAATATGTCGTATCTCCACAACACTTCAAGCTAGGAGGCTGAAATTTGAATATGTTTGTCCCTGTTGGAAGCCCTTCCAACCTACCAATTTGGAAGCCATTCCAACACACTTTGTCCAATTGCAATACCCTGCTTAGGACAATGTCAGGTCAGGAAGTGTCAGGCACTGGTGTCCGATGGTAATACCCTAGACAGGCAGCCTAAGGTATTGCCATTGGACACCTGTCCACTTCAAATACCCTGGGCCCCATTGTAGTGTATTGCCAGTGCACACACTTTGTCCAATGACAATACCTTATCATAGGGTCAGGGTTTTTGAAGTGGACAGGTGTCCAATGGTAAGGCAAGGTATTGCCATTGGACAAAGCGTGTCCACTTCAAATACATTATAATGGGTGGACAGGGTATTCCAAATGGACAAGTCATATGTCATAAGTCATATCTTCATAACCTTGAAGCTAGGAAGCTAAAATTGGAACATGTTCATCCTTGTTGGAAGTCCTTCCAGCCAACCAATTTTGAAGCCATTCCAACACACTTTGTCCAATGACAATACCCTGCTAAGGAAGATAGATGATAGTCTCAGGACTATGTCATAAAGGTGAGTGACCTGTATATTTGGCCTGAGGGTAGAAGACTGTATTAGCTATATAATGTGTGTGTGGTGTTTGATGCCATTTGTGTTACTATTAGTCTAGTTTCTCTATTGAAAATGGTAGTGAGTAGTTCCTGCTCCAGCCTGGTTATTTTTCTGCTCATTATTATGATTTTGTTTAGTGGGTTTTTATTGATGTTAGATAATGACTCAAACCAAGCTGAGATATTGAAAGTGATTACAGATTCAATGAAGCATTTATAGAAAGCGGTCAGGTCTGAGAAAGGAACTGCTGACACAGGGTTTCATTGTTTTGTTGAAAGATGAGTCTCTGATCAATTATTATCCCAAGGTATCAGTATGAAATGACCCTTTCTGTTTTTCAGATCCTGTGTCAGTTTGTCAAGGATGAGAGGATCCAGAGGATCAGCTGTGGGTTTACATCCATTAGGAGCAGTTTTCTTCACATTAGGTGGAAATGCACAATGTTAAAGGCACTTGAAAAGTCCACAAAGACCAGTCTAATAAGTGATTTGGGCTTCTCAAGATGG
>NW_026117318.1:0-2500 GCF_001640805.2 Lates calcarifer | reverse complement strand
CTCCAACACATACAGGAGGGGGTCCAATGCCAAGTTGAACAGGAGGGGAGACAAGGGTCACCTTGCTTCACTCCTACCTTTATGTGGATTCTGTCTGTCTCGCCATGCTTTGTTCTCACCACCGTGGTGCAGCCATTATAGGAGTCTTGGATGAGCTTTCCTCATCCACTCGTCGACTCCTTTACGTGTTAGCACCTCCGGCGATGTTGTTGGTGGGAGACTGAATCGAAGGCTTTGGCGAAGTCGACAAAAACCACTGCCAGCGGCCTGACTTCTTTCTTGGCTATACGCAACAATCCGTCCATCAGCAAGAGGTTCTCGGAACACCCAGGTGATTCAATGAATCCCCTCTGCCGGGTGTGTACAGGACAGGCTTCTTTGAGTCTTCGAGCCAGGATGCCTGAGAACGCTCTCAGCATCACTGACCCGATAGTGATGGGGCGCCACTGACTCAAATCCGCAAGCTTGGCGGGGTCACTGGATTTCAGGATGAGAGTCGTTCTGCTTCTCTTAAGACAACTCGGAAGTATCCCTTTGTGGAGGATGGCATTGAATAGGTTTGCCAGTTTGTTACCCTTCTTATCCCATCGGAGAGATCGCTCCTCCTGAGGCCATCAGGCCCCGGCGCCCCCATCGGGTCCATCCTCCGAACCGCCCTCAGTGCCTCCTCTGCCGAGATGGGAACGCAGAGGGGCGAGTTGTCTGCTGGTGGCATAGCGGCAAACCCTCCCAGGCCCTTGAAGCTGTCGCCAGCCTCCCATATCTTTCTGTAGCGCTAGCCACCTCCGCCCTGCTGATTTGACATTCTGACTTCTCCTTACCGTCCAGGATCCACCTTGCAAGGGTGGGCCTGTCTCTCCTGTACCTGGTCTGCACGATCTTGTATCGGAACCTCTTGCTCTGTTTGAGGCGCTTGGAATTCCCAGGGGAATTCTTTTTAGTCTTGCCTCCAGAACCTTTGGTGTCTGTCCACAGAGCAACCTGATGACTTTCCTCACGTAGCGGTTGAGATCTCTTCCACTACACTGTAGGGGGCTAAGACCCTCATCCCCCTCACCCCCAGTCAGTGTTGCCTCAAGAGCTTCTTTAAGCACTGCGACTGAAGGTTGGGGTGGCAGCTCCACTTCCAAGTTCCTCAGGTCCTGGTTGGCATTGTAAGTGGTGGGGGACTTTACCACCAGTGTCTGGCGTAGCCCGAATAAGCGGCATTTCTCCCTAATCTGTCTGGGCGTCATGGTTGGAAACCGAGCTGCTGCTTTGGCATAGAGACCCGGGGAGTTCCCATCCTCATCAATCATCTGCCGAAGGCTCGCCGTGTCCTCCTTACTCCAATGGGAGTTCCCATTCCTCTCTTTCAGCTGGGATTCATGTCACACAGTCTACAGCTCTGACTAGCCCATGGGACCCGGAGGCCGACCTTGACCATCTTAGGGAGTCTGCCTTGAGACATTTCTGTCTCCAGGTCTTATTGGTGCACAGGAACGTCATACCGGCCTTGTCTTTACTGGGGGTGAAGAGGGCCCTCTTCACCCTGGCCAAGTATCTTGGCCCTCTGGGATGTACCAGGAGTTTGGTCCCCCTCGGGGACCACCTCCTGTTGAGCAACCTCCCGGTGGGCTTGCTCATCCTGCATCCTCCATCGGAGGACGCCTCCTGGTACCCCTAGCGCTGTTCGGCCTACTAGGCATGCTATCCATTGTGGAGTGTAGTGCAGTGGGTCCACACCCGAGTCTGCACAACAATGGTATTCTAGTCTTTCTAGTTGTTTGATCGCTGCTTAGGATAGTGGGTCTTGCACCCTAACCTATCCAGACCCCGGAGTCACTGTAGAGATATGACAGAAAACCAGTTGGCGGGGCCTCATACTCATTTATACAACCCCAGATCAGGCGAGACTGATCAGATTGGATTAGCACGGTTTCAGTGCCAGTTAGTGACAGGCCGGGTACCCAGTTGGGATCCGGCGAGCACCGAGATTGACGTGTTGCAAGAGGAAGGAGTCAGACAAGCAGCTACAGGTCGCCGCCCGCACAACCCCAAACCCCACTGGCACCCCCACACGACCCGATAGCGGTGTGCGACTGACCAGCCAACGACACAAGATAGCATCGCAGGTAGGGGCCACACACCACGCCTGGATCGCACTTAAGGCAACAATGCGGAGGGGTCAGCAAGACGGCAGCCAGCCAGCCCCGCTGGCCTAACCTCACCCACATCAACTCAACTGATACCCTTCGAGGCTTGTTACAACATTGAGGTGTCAGCTAGTGACAAGTCAGGTTCTATCCAACAAGAGACCCAACAAGCACCAAGATTGGCGAGCTACCAGGGGGAGGAACTCGGCAAGGCCACAGACCACCGCCAGCGCAACCCTGGACCCCAACATCACCACTAAGCGACCCGACATCGGCGCACAGCCAACCAACTAGCAACGCACGTAGCATCGCAAGTGGAGACCATAAGCCAAGCCTGGATCAAGCCGCGGGCGACGAGGCGGAAA
>NW_026117317.1:0-25568 GCF_001640805.2 Lates calcarifer | reverse complement strand
CTTTAATCAAGAAACCTTTTTTAGATTACAGCTGTTTGACACCAGTTTTTGCTCCCTTCTAAAAGAAAGAGGCAGAAAGAGACTTTCCTAAAGAGGTTTTGACATAAATGAAGTGAAACAAATGAAAAAACTGTTTTGTAGCTTAAGGACTCAAAACATACAGAAACACAGTTCTGGTCCTTTAATGAAGAGAAACTCTGAACAGCAGCAGTGATGTGTTAAACCTGTGAATCTGTTTGTTCTGCACTTTTACCTTCAGGCTGTTTTTTTTCTTTAAAGCAGAGCTGTTGACGTGCAGATCTCTGAGGACGTTACATCATTAACTCCACCTGGTAAACACCTCCACCTGTCTACCTGCTGACAGTAACCAACCCTTCAGACTCTTATCAGACGGTGACGTCTGTATGAAACCAAACAGCTCATTACAATAACTCACTCAGGCTCCCCTCAGAAGTGAAGTTAGAGACTGAGTAAAAACTGCCCGGACTTTGTATCTGTTGAGAGAAGTTGGAGGTTTTTCCATTATACATTCAGAGTTTGATCATAGAAGCTTCTAAATTAATATGGTGGAAATTTGTGGGAAGAGACTGGTAAACACGACAAACTGAACGGACACAGTTGAGAATCATGGAGTGCACAGGGCTGTATACTGGGTCCTTCAGTTTTTCTGCAACTACTGCTTCATATCAGATTATTTTTAACTTATTTAACTTTCTAACCAGAAAAGCTTCTTTTGAACAGCTCAGTTCTTCATACTTCAGCAGGAGCTCTAGTTCAAAGTTATTTAGATTTTTTGCCACTCACCTAAAACACTAATTACAAACCCCTCAAAATAAATGAATACAGGTTATATGAAAGGTCCGTCCACAAACACATTCTGATCTGAACTGGCAGTTAAACAGTTGAAAATATGATTCCAGATAATCTGATTAACTAGTTTTCATTAAGAGACGATCATAGTGACTTTAAAAGAGGCAGCTCGACAAATTTAAAACCTTTTCGATTCAATTATTCAGTGAATTCATTTTGTCTTTTCATGTTTTGTCGTTAAAGAAACTGTTTGTGGACATTCAATCTCTAAGTCTATGAGTCTCGTGTTTGATCTTCCTTAACTCTCACCACATTAAATGGGAAAGTAAAGCAGGAACCAGGTGTTCAGCCTCTGTTGTTGGTGTTGTTGTGTAGCGTCAGGTATTCACACACACAGAAATCACCTCAAATCATTTTATTTACGGTCGTTTTTCCATGTTGGGTAACATTTAAACCGTTTTTTTTTTTTCTAGAAAACCTCCTCAGTCCATTGTGTGGGCCAGTGCTGGAGGGGGTGGAGGGGAGGGGGCGGAGCCGGCTGCTGTGATTGGTCAGCAGGGACACGGTGTGCCGGCGTCCAGCTCCACCGTCAGTCCTTTGCTCAGCAGGAACGCTTCCTGTTTGGGTTCCGCCCGAGGAACTTCCTCAGCATCTCGGAGGCGTCCTCAGAGCCGCCAGGCCGCAAGATGAACTTCCTGTAGTCCAGACCCACCTGAAGGACCAATCAGGAGACAGTGAGTCAGTCAGCTGACACCTAACCTGAACTGAACAGCTCAGGTGTTCTCTCCGTTCTTTAGTTAGCAGTTTTGTGAAAGGGTTTTAAAATTAAACTCTTTGTTGATCATCGTCAGCTGACACCGGCTGATACCAGCCAGAACCTACCCACAGGTGGAGGTAGCATCTGACAGGAGCCAGACTCAGACCAAGGACTCCACCTGGAGAAACGCCAACATGTGGTCGAAATGTGGCCAAAATATTTACCTGAATTAGAGCTGAACAATTGTGGGAAAATGTATTTGCAGACCAGCAGAGCAACCATCAGCAGATAACTGATAATTAGTTCTGACTTTCAGGTATTTGTTGTCTCTGTCTGTCCATCTGTGATGTTACAGAGACTGACAGAAGCCTGCAGCAGCTTTTCTGTCTATTAACGTAGTGAGTTGTCGACCTGTCTCCTCTGAGGTGGCGGCCATTTTCCTCACCACGAGCTTCCTTCCAGGTGTTTTAGTGGGTTCAGTCGCTTTAGTTTGGTTTATAATTCAATAAATTGTTTGGCTCTGGTCTGAATAATAATAATAATAATATCTGTGCTCTCATTACTTCTTCTGTTAGAGAGCAGCAGGTTTTGTACTGCAGGCTGAGGTCCTTCAAGACCTAATAAACATTCGTACTTTACATATTGGATAGAAAATAAAGGACTTCGTGTGCCTGATAATATCACACTTTGCACTTTGTGTTTTGTGTCTTTGTGGGTTTTTTTTTTAAAATTTATTTACATCATTAGTCTTTTTTGGCTCGACCACAGCAGGACCAGCCCTGTTGGCTGTTGAACTTTTCCCCGACGCCATCGCTCGTTGTTTCACAGCAGTTCTACATCGACACATGACCATCGGAAACACCAGCAGCCTGGAGCCACGATGACGTTTCACCAGGCCGGTCAGTTTTAGCACTGTGTTGAAACCTTCTAGGTTTTTAGGTGCTACTGTAGCACTGACTTATTTTATTATATTAATTATTTTGTTTGTGTATTTATTTCTTCTGTTTCTGCTGCAGCAGCTGAACCCTCTCTCTGATCTGACCTTGGGGTTCATGATTCCTTCTTGTTTGAAGCGAGCGAAGAACATGTCCATGGAGAACACCTCGCTCCACAGGTAACCGTAGTACTGAGCATCGTAACCGCCCGCCAGGTGTCCGAAGGTCGCCGGCATGTTGGTGCCTGCAAGACACAAAGGAGAGGTCAAAGGTCAGAGAGACTGGAGGAGGAAGCAGTTATTTTTCTACCAGTTCCACTCAGAGTCCAATAAATCTGTCTGAACTGCAGCTCAGTGAAAATCAACTGAAACAGTTTCATCAGGAGGATTTAAAGTCCACATTTTCTCATTTTATTTGATGTATCACTTTCTGAGCAGCACGTTTCTGTGCTCATATCATGCTGCTCTCATTGGTGACTTAAAATCAAAATGTCAAGGTCTGGTTGTAGTTCTGGACTGTGCCACTGGGTGGAGTCCTTTCTCTGTGTGCTGAGATGAGCAGCATGATTTCCTCACAGTAACACAACAGAAGTGCTTTAACCTCTACAAATCAGATGGTGGGGTAATCTGGTTCATGGTCGTATATTCCAGACTTCCCCAGACTGACAGAGAGCTGAGGAGAGTGTCTGTTAAATTACATGTGACCAAATCCAAAATGTGCCAATGTAAGGTAAAAATTCTGCAGAGGTTTAACTGAGAAATCCTCATTCACAGCTCCTGGAAATAAACTTTGGAGATTAAAAATTCCAAACCCATTTTCCTGAGAATCTTGACATCACCAGCTCTTTGACTGAACTTCACCACTTCTACGTTTATAAAAAAATGAATATAAATGTTTGGTAAACTGTAGTAAAGTAAGTGACCTGGTGAAGCAGGGATTCCCAGGACGTCCAGACAGAGTCGTCCGTATTCCTCCGCAGGGTCGAGTCCGTCCCTGGTGTGAAGAGCCTGATCCACTTTAGCCAGAACGATCTGCCTCAGGTTGAACAGACCTGCAGGAGTCAACGAGGAAAGACCACATGTCCTCAGATAAGTCCTCCTTTTATCAGACACAATATTACTGCACAGTAATTACTGTTCTGTCAACAGACGGCTTTATCCAAACCAGTGTTTCCTGTGTGGTGCGTACCGGTGTTGGCGAGCCGGGACTTGATGAGTTTGTCGAGCAGCTCGTCGGGGATGGCGTTTCCGGTCTTGTAGTGTCTGGACATCCTCTGCAGAGGCTCCTTCTCCCAAACCCAGTTCTCCAACATCTGAGACGGAGCCTCCACAAAGTCCCGCTCCACATGAGTCCCACTGAACATGGCGTAGTCCGCCTGCAAACACAGATTCATCTGAGTCGTACTAACATGGCGGCCTGTTCATTCCAACACAAAGCAGTTTTTTTCTTTAGTGTCAAATCCTCTGGTTTATCCACTGACCTCGGCACAGAGTTGGTGCATGACGTGGCCGAACTCGTGGAAGTACGTCTCCACCTCGTCGTGCTGCAGGAGAGACGGAGCGTCGGCCGTCGGCTTGCTGAAGTTGGCCACCATGGCCGCCACCGACATCTGCCGCGTGCCGTCGGGCAGCAGGCAGCCGGGCTGGAGGCCGAAACAGGCGGCGTGACCGTACTTCCCCTCCCTGCACAGGACAGGTACGACATGAAGACAGTGAGGACACCTGAGGACTGAGCTGACTGTACTGTACGGCTCAGTACGTCACATTAGCCAAAGCCACGTGTCATCTCACCTGGGGTAGAGGTCCAGGTAGAACTGGCCGACCACCTGTCCAGTGCTGCGGTCCTTCACACAGTACAGAGTGACGTCAGGATGCCAGACGGCCGCTCCGTCCACCTGCTCAAAGGACAGACCGAGTAGCTCCTGGTAGATGTCCAGCAGACCCTGAGTCACCACCTCCATGGGGAAGTACTCCTTCAGCAGGTTCTGGTCCACCGCATACTGAGTCTCCTCCACCTGAAGGAGGAGGAGGAGGAGGAGGAGGAAAAAAGGAAATTCAGGTTGGTGGACTCCTGCCTGTACAGCTCAGGAAAACAGCAGCTGTGTTTGTTAAGTTTGAACTGAAGTGTTTCTGCCTTTAAAGATTCTCTGTGTCTTATAGATCCATAAATAAATGAAAAATAAAGCTGGGGCAGCGTTGAACGGGCCACGGCTGGTTGTTTGGTACAACCTGGTAGGAGGGATTAATTAAATTATGAAGCGTTATTATGAAGTTAATGTGTGAATCATCAAACATGTTAAGTTTGGGGCAGATTGGACAAAGTATTTTTGAGTTACAGCAACTTCCTGTTCTTACTGAAGCTTTTAATAACTTTTAATCACAAAGGTCTTTAGATGATACTGACGGAGTTTGAGGTCATTAAGATAAAATCTGCAGGAGGTGTTTGTTCTAATACGACGTCTGTAAATGATGAAAAATGAGCTAAATTTGTGTATTAAAATAAAAATGGCCAATGTCCTGTAGGTATTAGGCCAGGTCAAGAGACTTTGACAAACCAAGCCCAATGACAGGGGGTTTTTGAAAAATTCCGGGGGGCGCTATCGACTCATTTTACACGTGCACAAGACCCCTAAAATATGTTTATGTTTAAACATATAAATATTCAGGTGCAATGGCCCTAATGAGATAAAAATCAGAGTGAAGCAGCTGGAGGAGTCTGGCTGTGGTTTCTCAGGTGAGCAGCTCTTACCTGGGTCATGAAGTAGCGGGTGTCCCAGGCGTGCAGCTCTCCGTTGAACGGCAGGTTTCGTTTCTGACACTCCTTCTCCTTCAGTTTGAGGATGACCGCTCGCTCCTCGTCGCCCAGAGGCTTCAGCTTACGAGCCAGCTCCTCTGAAGGACGACAGAGAGCGAGAGGAGTCAGGAAAAGAAGGTCGACTCCTCCTCGCAGTGGAAATCAAACTCTAAATGTTTTTCAAACCATTCACGCAGCAGCAGATTAAACTACCAGAAAACATGAAGCCAAGTTTGATTATTTCTGACATGAGCAGGTTTTTGTTTCAGCTGTGGTTTGTTTCAAGTCGTATCAGGTGTCAGAAAGCACAGGTAAGAAAACTGAAGCTGTCTAAACACAGAGGACGTCACTGTGGAGTCTGGTTACTTCACTGTCTGAACCAGTTTACTGAGCTCATCAGTTTATCTCCGTCTATCAGTCCGTCTGTTCAGCAGGACTCACCCAGGAAGCCAGCCACTTTCTTTCCAGACTTGGCCATGTTCATCTCCAGGACGAAGTCGGCGTGCGTGGTGAAGCCGAGCAGAGAACTCTTCTGAGCCCGAAGCTCCACCAGCTCCTTTAGGATGGACGAGTTCTCCTGAGAACAAACAGCTCAGACCTTTAGAGGAGAACTACAGTTTCCTGCTGGTCTGACCCGACGGCTCCATGTTGACTACAGCGTCATTATTACTGACTGACGTGATAAAAACACCACCTCAAGATCCAAGTTTTAATGAACCACACTGATCTCTTACATGGTTGTGAACATAAAGAACAGCTTCCTTTAGCTTCTGAGCTACAGATTATTTTCTAAAGAAACTGGTTGTTAATAAAACTGAGGAACATCTTCATGTTGCTGTTTGTAAGACAAGAAACGGCAGCTAACGCCGTCTTACCTCTTTGCAGCGGGAGTTGAAGGCCTCCTCCAGCTTCCTGCGGGTTTCTGGGACGAAGCATTTCTTCATGGTGGGGAAGTAATGAGGATACTTCAGAGTGACCTTCAGCTTCTCTCCGTCTTTCTCCAGAGAGCTCAGGAAGTCCTCAGGGAGGCCGCCTGAAAACCAACAGGTCTTAATACCAAAACAGGAAGAGGGAGAAGACCAGGTCTGAGTGACTGAAAGGTCCAGTACGGAGTGGTAGACTCACCCAGCTCGTCTCTGGTGAAGGACAGACTGGGGTGTCCTCGTTCAGGTTCTTGTTGAAGTCGATGCACAGGTTGCTCAGCTTCTTCTTGATGGTTTTGATTTCCTGTTACAGAGAAGGAGGAGATGCCAACGTTAACATCTACTGTAGAAAAACTGAAGATAATCAACATAACCAATGAGATCAAACACTGGAGCTGCTGCTGCCGAGCTTTAAACTTTTCCAGTCACCTCTTGCGTCTCTTTGGGCAAGTGGAGGCCGTTCCTCTTCCCCAGTTTGATCAGTCGTTCCATGTAACGCTTGGACTCTGCAGTGAGGCTCTCAGCATCGACCTTCTTCTGCCACAGGAAACACAAACACCCCAGTGAGAATGAGAAACACTTAGAAACAGGTTCAAATGTCATCAGAGCAGCTACCAAGTCCTACATTTACAGACATAAAGACGCTGGTTTCCACCTCCTGAGACCAGGAACCAAAACATCAGGTTTAACAGGTGAAACACGAGAGGTGGAAGCTGAGAAGGAAGCCAAGATGGCCGACAGACCGATCAACCAATCGCCTCTCCCGTTCATCTAACCTATTGATCTGTCTGCTGATTGGTCAGCTCTGCGTCCGTCCAGCTCACCTCCAGAGCGACGATCCTCTGGTAACGTCTCCCCTCATGCTCATCTCCACGTCGAACTCCGACAAGACGTTTGTCGGCCTCGGTGCTCGCCCGCCTCGGACCTCCTTACAAGGAGACACGTGCTGCGGGAAGTCCAACATGTTCCTCTGGACTGAAAAACGGGGGCGGGGTTAAACAAGAGAGGGGGTGGAGTCAGTTAGAGAAGACGCCACAGCAACATCACTTTCTTGAAATTCTTTATTTATTTATGAGGCTCTGCTCATTTCTTCTTCTGCAACAACAGCCAAAAACAATCAAATATTATGATTTTAAAAATCTCTACTGAAGCTGTAACCTGTAATTTTTTATTTTAATTAAAAAAACTTATTTCAGAACATGATCAAATTAGTATCAATGAAATTCTTGCCAAACCACTGATTAAAGAATCATTTCATGGGTTTGTTGTTTGTGTCTTTTGTTGTTAGTTGATTTTTCTAAGTGATTATTTTTTATCACATGATAAACTCTTCACTCCAGGTTTTGTTTATTTGTTGCAAGGAACAGTGAGTGTGAAAAGTGAGATAAACTTGGTATCCTATTCATTTTATAATGCATAACTTTCCGGCCATTACAAACTGTAAACAGCAGTTTTAACTCAGCGTAACATCAGTAGTCTCTGCTTTAGCTGTGCACATTCCCCAGGACAAACATGCAGCTATCAAGCTTCATTTGATCTGTATAACTGGTTTTCTTATCATTGTTTCAGTGTCAGTTTGTTTGTTGTTTACCATTCCGTCTCTACATTTTTCATTTTCCCACAGTGAGATAAGCAGCACTGACTGGTTTTTCCTTCCTCCAGCCTCTCTCTCTGACCTGATGACTCTCTGTGAATGTGGTGATGGACTACCGGAGCTGCAGTAGAAAAGTGTTTCTGTGTCGGAGGTGTTTTTCAGGTTTTCAGCTGCCTCCAAACAAAGCCTCTGAGTCTATTGTAGCTGGCAGCAGCTGGTTCAGCTGCTTTCTCTGGCAAACTGCTGATGAGTCTCTTACCTTCACATACTGACTGTGCTGACTCAGAGCTTCGCTGCACAGCTCACAATGGGACGTCCGACCTGCCTGTTGCTGTCAGTTCACGCTGTTTGACCTCTTTACATTCAGGTTCAGCGTCCGTCCGCTGTACAGAAATATCTGGAGGCTCGCTTTAAAAGAAGCCGCTCACATTGTTCCAGCTGCTATAAGAAGCTTAGGCACATTTCAGCCACTTGATTTCTGTCAGTTTTAGTCTCTGAAAACTAAAAACGAGTTTGATTTACTGGCTAGTTTTTGTATTTAGTTTGAAACTTCTCCTTGTTGGTGCATGTGTGGGTGATTTAACAAATCTCAGATATCAGAGTGTCCTTGAACGCACCGCCAAAGAACAGTTTTCCAAACCAGTGTCCTGGGTTCAGCTCAGGAAGCAGGATTAGTGGGTTAACCAGATAACTTCAGGGTTAAAACTACTGAAGATCAGTGAAAGAACCTTGACGACGTCAGATTAAAATATTCTGATTCGATGGTTTCTCACATGAAACTGGTGAAACTGATGATTTTAATTCAGCTGCTTTATACAAACTTTGACTTCAGCTCCGTCTCTGTTTCTACAGACTTTCATCTAAAAATACCTTATTTTTCACCTTAATACTGCAGAGTCAGATGGGATGATATGACCAAGAATAACTTTATTTATAAAGCAGGAACTGAACAGCCTCCTGCAGCACAATCCACCGTCAGTCTCCGTCCACAGGAGACCAGATTAATATTTAATACCTCTTTAATATTGACTGATTATTATTTGGGAGAAAAACTAAATTCAGTTGTTTTCAGACTTGAGGAGTTGCAGATCAACGACATGTTAAAGGTAAATTCGCTGTATTCATATAAAGGTTTTCTACACATATTGATCACTGAGACTCCATCAGGGTCATTTTGAGGTTCAGTATCTTGCTCAAGGGCACGACGAGGAGCCGGGGATCGAAACCCCTGACCCTCCTGATTAGTGTACAACCTGCAACTTGAATGTCTCACAAATGACGTCAACAAATCGCAGATACAGTTGCATAAACAGGTCATAAATCTGACAGTTACTGTCATGATTGATTGATCTGCTGATTATTAATCATCAGAAACGAACCGCAGGTACCGAGAGGTAAGGTTTTATATTTCTACCTTTAAAATAACAAACGATGAACTGATTTTCTGTTGAATGATCAATTAAAATCATCCCAGCTCTGCAGCTCTGGTCAGAGGTCTGGATTAGTGAACCTGGTCTAGATTAGATCAGGAGATGATGGTCTTTGTTTTACGATGTCGTTCCATTGATCATCTCCCTGCAGATTAATAAGCCTGAAGTAATATTTAATAAAATATTATCATCCTCTGATGATAGAGGAGGACTTCAGCTTTAAAACA
Organism: Lates calcarifer; assembly: GCF_001640805.2. NCBI lineage: Eukaryota > Metazoa > Chordata > Actinopteri > Centropomidae > Lates > Lates calcarifer. The sequence goes on along the minus strand of NW_026117317.1, from coordinate 16,099 downwards.
CTAACTGAACCAACAGATCCTCACGTCTGAGGAGCTGAAACACCGGAATCTTTAGTATTTTTGATTGAAAATTGATCAATCATCAAACTAATTTTCTGTCTATCACCTAATGTAAATGAAAGAAGAACAACGGAGCAGTGATGTTATTACAGTTTATCTGACTGCTTTATCTATCAGCTTATCTCCAGTCAGGTCTGCACACGTCCAGCTGATTTCACTCACAGTGACTGAACAGACCTACACCTGTATTTTTTCTACCAGACCTCAGAGACCTCCTGTAAGGACCAGCACAGGTCCAACCAGCCTAAACCAGACCAGAGGACTAATCCTGAACCAGAAGAAGTGGAAATAGCTGAGGAGGAGTGAAGGGTCTTTAAAGTCATTTCTACCTGAAACAACAGATTGATCAGCAGAAAAACAATCTGATTTATTCAGATTATAATAAATCTATAACTCTCTGGTTCCAGTTTCTCATTTGTGAAACTTTGCTGCTTTTTTTTCTCTAAAGTGAAAATAAATTAAATATATTTTGATTTGTGGCGTCACGTACGTGGAACATACAGACTCAGCATCATGTTCTCTGAGTCATGCTCTCACACTGATGTTTCATAAAAACACAAGACTTTTCTCTTTGACAGACAGACAGTGAATAACATGTTGTCGCATGTTTTTAATTCTCCAGGAGTGAAAGTGATCAGACACTTCACCGGTGTACTCGACCTCCACGTCAGCGAGGGCCTTCAGCGTGTTCTCGAAGGTGACGCCGTCGAGGTCGGAGCGCTCCGACGCGGTCATAAACCATCTTGGTGTTGGCGATGAGCTCGTCGGAAAGCTGCTGGATCTGCTCAGGGCTCAGGTCCCAACGCAGTCGGTTCTCAGAGCAGACCGGAACCGGGCTGCCAAACACCACCTCACCTGATGGACGACAAGGACGACAGGACAGGTGAGGACGTCACAGGACATCATGAGATACTCCACTTTAATTAACACCTTAGTGTATGTTCAAATGTTTTTACTGTAGATCTCTCTGTCAAGATAAAACAAGATGTTATGAGACAGGACAGGTCTCTGTAAATCACTCTGTTACAGGTAAAAGTCCTGCTCTGTCCTTACCAACAGTCAGAGCTCAACTTTTCTATGTCACATGAATGAAAACCATCTGCTTCTTCTTCATACAATGTCAGAAAACTGTGAAAATTCCTGTTATCATCTCCTACATCTCCGACTCGTCTTGTCTAAAACCCAAATGTATTCAGTTTATTCTCATATGTGAGAAGAAAAACATCAAATTCTCAAATATTTGGACATAACAAGTGAAAACATCAAACTGTTTTACTGTTTAAAGCTGGAGTTCCTGGCTCTGTGAGAAGCTCTCATCTTACAAACTTCGTTCAAATATCTGCTAAATTTAAAAGTGACTCACTGGACTAAACACAAACCCTGAAACAACACGTGACAACACCAGACAGAACTTTTATCTAACTTTATCTAAACCCGTGTTTTCTGGAGAATCAGCCAAGTGCCGGACTCATCAGCAGATCAGGACCGTTTGGAAAAGGTTTTCAGTCTTGTTGAAAGAGATGATGCCAGTTTGCTTTCTCACCAAAAACAGTGACAGAGTGAAGGAGGGCTGTTTGGGGATCAGCTGTTTCAGCCGATTTCATTAACAGATTATGGCGAATTAGATAAAATATTCAGTTTTGTTTTAAGCGTTTTAAAAAGGTTCAACGACGATGTGTTTTCTTTAAATTGACAGATTTTTAAACGGAGTTCGGCGCATTTTTTTTCTCATGCAGTTATGACAGGAGGCTCCGGGAGACACATCTGTCACCCAAGCTGTGTCTGTGGATGAAATTACAGCCTCCAGTCAGTCAGTTAGTTATTTAATTAGTCAGCTAGTTAGTTAGCAGGGTCGTTAGTCGGTTGGTAAGTTAGTTAGCTAGCTCAGTGAGTAAGCACAGCGAGCTAACATGCTACATAAACAGCAGAGAATAAAGTCAAAACTGCGGAAAAACGAGCCGCAGGTTTAACCCACACACCGGCTTTCTCCCGGCTGTTACCCACTAAACCGACAGACACGTTACCCCTCAGGTGAATTTGAATTACCTGGCTCAGGTGACTGTAGCCTGCAGCACAGCAGCTAGCTAACGTTAGCACTAAGACGCTAATTATCTATAAATGAACACAGAGACAAACGGAGAGAGAAAAGCCGCCGCTCGCAGAAATAATTTCACTCTAACGTGTGTCCGTTACCTTAAAAACGAGAGGAGATGACTCACCTGTCGGCCCCATGTTTAATAGATCGTGTGCAGGTTCGTTAGTGTGGTTCACTGGTGGAGCTTCAGGGCTACAGCGGCTACAAAAGGAAAAAAGTACTTCCGGTCACAGATTTCAAAATAAAATCCTAACCGAGGATTAAAGCTAAAACGAACTGAAGATTTACAGTCAGAAGAAAAACATTAAAGTACAAAGACACAGGGTTTTTCATTTTTAATTTTTATCATTGTGTATTATTTCACTCACTTACTTGCTCTACTTGCTGTTTAATTGTAATTTAATATCTCATAGATTTCTAATGTGATTTATAGTGTATTGAACTGTAAATTCTCCATCTTCTTTTTAACACTGTGTTCCATTTATGAGTTTACCGCATTTTTAACGCAAAATCTCAATCTGAAAAGTAACCGGTAACTAAATCCGTAAAAAGTACAGTATTATTCTGACTTTAAAGTAATGGAGTAGAGGTATCGTAAGATGGAAATACTAAAGTAAAGTACAAGTACCTCAGAATTGTACTTAAATACAATAATTGGGTCAATACGAAGTTACTAAGTACTTAGTTACTTTCCAGCCTGATTCTGAAGATGAATGTTTGACTAAACGTGTGATAGTATAAGTTTCATGTTTTCAGTCTTTTATTCTGAAGTCGTTTCCGGCTGCACTGACAGTTGTTGTTTTTTTTAAACTAACTTTATTTAAAACATCATTTGCTTGAGATCAGACTGGAAACGGTGAAGCTCATCTCCTCAGAAAACACTTCCTGTTTCCTCTTGAACTGAACTTAATGAGGCTTTTATACATTTTTATATTTATTTAATAAATTGTATTAAAACTTGCTGCTTCACAGAGAATCATTTTATTTCATTCAGATCAGAACTTTTTATTTCTTATCATCATGTAAAGGTCATAATGTCATTTATAAACAAATAATAAATAAATAGATAAATAACAACAACATAGTGATGAGAAACACAGAGAACCAGAACCAGAACCAGAACCAGAACCAGGGGCAGTACCAGAAATGGGGTTTGACCCAAGACCAGCACTAGAACCAGGACTGTGACCAAATTCAGAATCAGGACCTTTAGATTAAAACGAGGACCAGAACTGAGACCAAGACTAGGTCAGGGTTCAGGACCAGGACCAGAACAAGGGGCAGGAAAAATAATAACTGCTGCAGTTTTTATACTCGGACCAAAATACAAGTGGAAGTGGTCCTAAAACACACACACACACACACACACACACAATAAAAACAAATAAATAAATAAAGTGCAGCTGTGACTCAGCTGTTTAAACCTCAGCAGCTGTTTCTGTCATTATCATGTTCTGCTCTGATGGAAACGTCGCCCCCTGGTGGAGAACCTGATCAACACTAACAGCTGGTTCCAGGTGCTTCTCATCTAAACAAGCAAAAACATCCATAAATATAAACAAACTGAAAACAACAATAAGAAACATCAGTGTGGTGCAGGGTCAGAGGTTTCTACTCTGTGACTCTGTGACTTCCTGTTAGACTGCTGTAGAAATATAACGTATCTCATATAAAAAAGAATTCAGTCTCTTTGACAGGAGGATTTTTCCTGTTGGGATCCATCAGGATGGAAGATGATTCCTCACCGAGTCTCCTCCTCTTCCTCTGCTGCTGCTACCTGGACTGAAAACCAAGAAACAAGCTGCTCAAGTCACAAACTGTTTTATGGATTTATGATTTAACCATTAAATCTAAAAGTAATAACCGTAATAGACAGTAAATGTCTTCTGTTTTCATTCAGATAAGAGAGTCTATGTGAACTCTGTCAGACTGTGTGACAGCAGGTCGGTTGTTTTCCAGTGATTTTGACTTAACAAACTTTATTCCACAGGATTACAAAGACATTATTCTGTCAGCACGAGGAAGTAACTGTTTTAAGATCTTAAAATACCCAAGACAAGATCACAAAACTTTACACAGTTCGTTTCAACATGAAATAATCCAACAAGTCCTCCGACCTGAACGGCCGCTTGTTCCTGCCCTCAGATACGTCCCATAAGAGCGTACCCGAGGACAACGAACCGGAGCTACAGCTCTGTATAAGCTGTGGCACCAACAACGTATGTGGTTGTTTTTACTGGAGGACAGTCTCTCTGTGACTTACCATCAGTCTACACTGACTTCATCCTGATGGGCAGACATGTGACACAAACAGGCAAAAAATAAAAACAAGTAAAACGTCACATAAGAAAACTTTACCACTTTACTTCTCCCTCTCTTATAAAGAATTTAGAGAAACTTCTACACAGTTTAGACTTTAGATGAACAGAAAACTGTAATTCCTTTTCTATTATTCTTTGTAATGTTTTAAAAACCAATAAGCAGATCAGTCAGGGAGCGCTGAAGCTATTAAGAGCAGCAGGTGAGGATGGGGGAGGAGGGATGGGAGGGGGTGTTAGATCTCCAGCTCCATCTGCTGCTGCAGCCAAATCTGCAGTCCAGCACCACCACCGAAGAAGAAAGCAGCTTTAGCTTTAAACCATGACAGGGCTGATGTTTTGTACGAGGGTCATTGGGGTTCAGGCTACTTCTCTTCACACCACATTCACTGTCTGTAAAACACACTACTGACACCAAACCAGTGGACTTACCAAGTACTGGTTAACCCAGGAAAGGCTGGAACAGGTGACAAGACAGCTGGGTTAGCACGTTTAGTCCTCATGTGCTAACTACTTTACATTATATAAACCAACGAACGTATCACACAAAATCAGAGTCTACGCTCAGAACCTTTCACAGCAGGACAACATTAGCTTCTCATGTTAACGTTGCTCACTTCTCTCTACCTGTGGAGCTAATGTTGTGTATATCCTCATTTAGCATCATCACTGCTACCAGCTGCTGTAACATGCATCATGTTAGTTGATAGGTTCTCACAGGTTTCCAGCAGCTGCTTTAAACATTTCTGGGCCAGTTTCTGCTGTGACTTTAAAGTTTGTCCTAAGGGTGGAGAAAGAAGGTTGTACAGTCATTAAACTCTAAAACCTCAGCTATAATCCTTTGCCAACACACAAACAGAAATGTAGTTGTCCTTATTTTTACTCTTTCTAGTCCAACTCCAGGATGAAGGCACTGTAGGTGAGCAGACCATACATAGACAGGTACAAAGTATAATACTGTCTTAAAGTTCATCCTCTGGAGAGCAGGAATGTGATGAAGAAACCTGGACGGACAGACGGACAAAACAACCATCCCACAGCCCTGCCAAGCAAGACCACACTGAGAATATCTGACAAAATGAAGATACAGCAAGTCTAAAAGGCCTAAACCCAGAAACAGCAAATCACATCCAGAAACTGGAGCCGAGAACAGACCTCAACACTCAGGAAGGTGCTCAACATCTATGTGATCTATCTCTATGAGGAGAGGAGGAATCCGCTGTTAGAGTAATGCATTGGTGTGCTTATTATACTGAGCTGGAGTCAGGGTGTAATTAGCGTAGTTTAGCATAGTGACTGGAAGCAGGGGGAAACTGTTAGCCTAGCTCTGTACAAAGATCAAGAATACAGACAGCAACACCTCTGATCTCAGATTATGATGCATGTCATTGTTTAATTTCTACACAAAGAGAAAAGCACAGATGACAAAACAACAATCCACCTGCTGAGGAAGACTGTGTGATGTGATTGAAAGCTCCAGAACAGCTACTGTGGTGAGACTGTTTTTGACAGCAGCTGTTTTCAACGTCAAGAAAGAAAATCTCTCCAAACTGTTGTGTTTGTTTCCAGATTATTGATTTAAACAAACACACAAATAGAAACTTTAGCTCATCTCATCAGTTTTTCTTTTCGAAGGTTTTGGGGTTTTCGTCTCAGTTTCATTGTGGAGAAAGGTCAATAAATATTTTAAGCCATAGTTTTCATAATAGATAATCTGTCTGTCATGGATGGTGTGATGTGACTGGTCAGATGTGAAACCATCATCTAAAGTTTTCTCTTACTTCTGTCTTCAGATGTGGTCGTATGAAATCCAAACATGTCTAAAGGTAGAAGTGTTGATTTCTGACTTTGTTTAAATGACTCAGAGTTCTTTAAGGTGGACTAGTTAGTCGTGGCAGATACGTACCGGCCGTTCGTCACTCGGCTGTGATGGAGCTGTTTTAGATGATGATGCTGCCGTTGATGAGCTTGGTAAACTTTTAGCTTCAGACTGAGCAACCGGCGACACCGGAGTCACCAGAGCTTTATTCTTCACCAGGTTGGACAAGACTGAAGAGAAGAACAGGAATATTTAATCTGATTTTTAACAAGGTTTTATGCTGGACTGGTGTGTTACTAACTACACTGGTCTGTACCTTCTCTGGTGAGGTTCTCGGCGGCGCTCATGGCCTTCCCACTGAGATTGCTCACCATGTTGTCCACCGTGGCCTCATGGCGGAGGAAGACGGGCCGAACCACTTTGTTGTAGATGACCTGGGAGCCGTTCCATGACATCGGGGCCATGCACCACAACAGGAAGAGACACTGGAACCACAGAGGATAGACCAACAGAGGGACGTTTGTTTAGTTTTATTGTCCTCCAACATCCAGGACAGAACAAACATTTAAATAAAATCGAAGTGAGAATATCAATGCTGTGAGGCTGTGACACAGGTTCTATGTTTTCTCACCTTAAAAGCGTAGTAAAATGGAAACCAGTAGAGGAAAATATCGGAGAAGAACTCGCCCAAGCTGAAGACGCCATACACCACCCAGTACGTCAGCCATTTTGTGTCGTCTTCTTTGCTTGGACTTTCGATGGCTTTGATTCTGCAGATACAAGTGGAAATGACCAGAGACCCTGTTTACACCTGGATTTAACCCGTGACCTGCATAATAACATCTGAACACCTAGCGTCTGTTCTCTCTGTTTTTAATTTGGATCTCAACGTGCAGAGGTTAAAGGAAGTGATGCAGGAAACAATCAGGAGTCGTTGTTGGATTTTTTGACAACTGTGACTGATTTCAGTGCATCCTCCATTCAGAATTAACAGTGATTCAACTGTTGAAATCATCCAAACCTACTTATAGGTGGGAACAATGTTTAATGACAGACGCTGATCTACTGAAAACACCAGTGTGACCTGCTATCTAACTTTAGACAAGATCTCAACAAACTCAACATTAAACCACTGACAGATGAAGTGAATAACATCTGGTTACAGTCCAGTGTTCTGCAGGGAAACACTCCTCCTTCATTCATCTGGATTTTACTTTGACATTTACCGCCCACCTAAACATTGCTGTAACTCCCCAGATCCCAATCTGATTCAGTATCTGAGGAGCCTGCCTTATTATGTATAGGTCCCTCTTGTGTTGCCCAAACAGCTCTGACCAGTAGGGGCATGGATGCAGGACCTCTGGCGGTGTCCTGTGGTGTCTGGCACTTGGACATTGGCAGTGGTTCCTGTGGGTCCTGTGGGTGCAGGGCTCCATGGATCTAGTTTGTTCCGGATCATCCCACAGATGCTGGTTTAGATGCTGGATCAGATCGGGATCCAGATGAATGAAGGAGCCAGGGTTTCCCTGCAGAACATTGGACTGTAACCAGATATTATTCACGTCATCTGTCAGTGGTTTAATGTTGTCTCTGTGAAGGAGGGAACTGCAACAAGCAGAGCACTGTCAAAATAAGAAACACTCACGAATAATAAGCTGGATAGACGAAACCGATCAGGTTGCAGAGCAGGGAGGCACCATATCCATACACCAGGTAGAGTCCAGTCACTGAGACGGCACCTGACGACAGACACATTTAAAAACATGTTATAAAGCACAGCTGAAGTAAACAGACAGCTCAGGTGTTTTCCAGTAGAATTATGTTTTAAGACGAGACTTAAAAGATGACAAGGATTCAGATAGGATTATTTCCTCAGAGCCTCAGGTCCTAAAGACTCTGTTGCCTTTAGTTTTCAGCCTGGTCTCTGGAACAGTCAGGAGATCTCTGCCTGAGGATCTCCAGGTTCATTAAAGAACTAAAATATAATCAGGAGCCATGAAGAGTCTTAGAGGCGATCAACAAGATCTTAAAATCAACAGGGAGTCAGCGTAAAGCGGCTGAAACAGGTGTGATGTGGTTGTTCCTCTTAGTTCCAGTTAGAAGACGAGATCTGAACAGTCTGTGGTCGATTCAGACGTTTTTGGTTGAGATGAAAACATGTACTGTTTCTGCATCTCTAGAATTTAAAATCTTCTTTTTGAAATATTTCCAAGGTGATAAAAACAAATTTAGACAAGCTGTGTGATGAATGATTAAAACAGTGCCATCAAACATGGATGTGGACAGACTTTAAGAAGAAGGTTGAGAAACAAACACTGTGTGATAAATGACTGATTCTCCTGCAGATATTCAGATGTCACCTGTCAGATCCAGACAGGAAGTTGAGTAAAAAACGTGTCCTACCTCTGATCAGCTTATGTTGCTGTTCACTCATGGAGGCCGCTCTGCTCTGCTGTCGCTCTCTGACGATAATCTGCTTTAACTTCGCTGCACAGGCTGAGGGACACTGTGCACCAGGCACTACACTGACATCATGTCCTGCCTCAGTGTGTGTGTGTGTGTTACTGATCCACTGTATGAGCATCAGTGTGGTATGAATAGACTGCTGTTCCCTGCTCAGTTAAACTCCTCTGCTGTAACAAACTGATTCTACTGCAGGACTGCGAGGTTTCATCGATACTTAGTTTATTTATCTTCATATTTTTTATATATTCAAGCTCTGACTGCCATAAAATATCAGCCATAATCAATTAACATTAGTTTTGTGAAACTACTGATTGGTAAATCAACCAGAGAATTACTACAAAACCAGAGTCTGATAAAACCGAACAGAAACTGTTGTTTGGATAAAAGCCAAAGTGCAACAGACTGAGTGAATAAACTCTGGTGTGAAGCATGAAGGCAGGAAACATCAGATTTGTGTGAAGCAATGAGGAGGCTTGACTTTCCTCATATTAACAAACAGAAACAAACAAAGGCTGCAGTCGAAATGAAGATTCCAAACTGAGGTAAATGACCTGAAGAGTCAGCCACGATCAGAGCTGGTCCAGGTCTCTACATGTTCAGGATGGGAGCTAATGTCATCCCACAATTCTTTGCAGGATGACATTAGTTGGTTGGTTGGTTTAAAAAACGCCTGGCTGTTATTACAGATCTCCATCCTCTCTGTCCAACCTGGAGGACAGGACACGCCCACTGATGATGTCACAGTTCACACCTGGAAACCTGATGTTTTTTGGTTCCAGTTAGAAACTGACTTTCCAGGTTCACAACCAGTTTATTTTCAGTTGAAATGATCTGATCAGATCTGTCAGTTTATTAGGAACACCCAGCAGTAATCCTCCTTTATACAGTAAAACTATTACAGTTTTACTGAAACTATAGAGGAATTGATTCTAACTTTAAGCTGCAGTTCATTCATTATACAGAGAGGTGTTTCTGTTGTTTAGCCTACCCTCACTGATGTGACAGAAGAGTAGAAACACTCTATAACCTCGTCCTGAACATCGACTGATTTAGTTTTTAACTGGGTGCAGCTAATAAACTGCCAACTGAGTGTGTAACAACACATCTGAATGTGATGATTGTTTTGGAGAATAATCAACAACTGCTGCCTGAATCCTCAAGGAAGTTCCTGCTGAAAGTATCTGAATATCACCTGAAGGAAAAAACTTCCACTTATCATACAATACATTAAATGTAAAGGACTGATGCATAAAATCTACAGACCACATCCATGTGTCTAAGAACAAGACTGTAGACCAGCTGTGGGTCGAACCAGCATCTGTGCTAGGTTCACTGTCAGCTCAGTTTGTCAGGAATTCATATATTCTCTTCTTTCTGACTGTGGGATGAGAAGATTGAGGTCAATCTCATTTCAGGAAACAGAAATGTTACGTGCCTGAACTCTTCCTTGGCCACGTCAGCACATCATGTGACATAATCTCATCTTACAAAGTGGTTTTCTAACTTGTTAACAACAGCTGATTCAGAAGTTACAGATACTTCATGTGTTGTGGTGTTTGTTCCCAGCTGATGAATCTCCTGTATTCCCTCTGTTTTCACTCTGTGTTTGGTCTCCACCTCCTTCAGCTGCTCTCTGACTGAGTCTGTCTGCTGTTTGCTGCTCAGCAGCTGGAGGACAGAGGAGTTTTACAGCTGTTCCTCAGACAGGAAATGAGCCGCTAAACCAAAACTAGGAGCTAATGAGACTAAAAAGCTCCATACAGCTGCAGACAGAGACAATATCATTCACCTTACATGCAGTCATTAGATCCTTTGTTAATATAAATACTGATTAGAGCAGCTTTAAGAGCTTAAGTAGAGAAAATCAACTGCAGCACAGACACTGACCCAGAAAACATTTACAGGTTCATGTTTCCAGACAGCAGTAGCTGCCATTTGGCTTCATGTTCACAGGAGGATTAACTGAATCCTCTACAGTTTTCCATTGACATGCAACAGGTAGGTACAAACCAAGTGAATATACAAACAGATCGACAGCAGAATCATCCAGAACATGTTTGTCATGAGCCGAACAGAGTGAAGAAGAAGAAGAAGAACAGAGCTCACGTACCAAATGCGAGGATCTTCTTCTTTATACCTGTTTTCTCCTCCACCTTCCCCAGGAAATCTGTCACCACGTTTTTCTCATTCAGGAACTTTTCAGCTCGGTCTTTGATGGAGGTGAGGATGTCCAGCAGACCCATGGTCCTCAATCAGGTCCTCAAATAACAGAGGAGGAGGCAGAGGGAAAAGTGACTGGTGTGGAGAGGAAACACAACAGAGTGTAATCCTCCAACCGCCGGGATCTGCTTTAATGAGGAGGGAGGAGGGGAGGAGGAGGGAGGAGGGAGAGGAGGCACAAAAAGAAGAGACAGAGCAGAGAAGGACGAGATGAATGAGATGATTTTCAGTTACAACCAACATCTCAACATTTTCCTCCAAACTGAGACAAAACGAGGCTGAAAACCAGCAGATGATCTGACACCACGCTCAGCAGGAAGACAGAGGTGACTCACCCATAATGCATCAGGACATGACTGTCCTGATGCATTATGGGTAGGTTTAGGTCAGAGTCAAGGGGTCTTATGTTCTTCAAAATAAAAATAAAAAAGATAACATCAGCCACCTGTTAAATAACCAGTGTGTAGGATTTAGAGCCATCTAGTGGTGACGCTGCAGACTGCAACCAACTGAATACCCCTGCCCTCACCTGTCCCTTTCAAAGTAGAACCTACGGTGGCCTTCGGGGGACATAAAGACACTTTCTAGACCCAGTATTTGTTTTTTCTGTTTGTCTGGGTTACGGTAGAAACATGACAGTTCAACATGGAGGAGGAGCTGTAAACTGTAGATATGACGGCTCATTCTGATCGAATAAAAACACAACGACTCAGTTTCAGATGATTATACACTAATGAAAACATTATTATAAATATTTCTGCCAATAGATTCCTGTAATCATTTTAAAGATTCATTTTTATGCATTTTTCATTAAGCTCATGAATTTAAGCTTTTAAACAGTTTAAAGAAACATTCTTTGCAGTCTTACAGAAACCTTTTTTTCTTCCTAGCTGACGTTGCGACTGGTTAGCACTCACTGGTAAAAGCAAAACAGCTTTTCTGTGCTGCCCAGAAATAGTGAAAATAGGTAGTCATGGTCGTCTGTTTGCCCCTTAGCTAATGTCACTGTAAATACTGAGTGTGTTCCAGAGGGAATAATGAAACATTGTCCAATAGGCAGACCTCCATGAAATGTGCTGCTCTCCAGAGGATGAACCCTTTACATGTTAATGATCCATGATCTTTCCTCAGGACAAACTTCACCTGGTCAGACTGTCAGAGCAGATAAATCATAAGGGTGTAATGAGCCCTGCAGCCTGTAGGAGACGCTAACAGCAGTTTCCTTATTGAAGCAGCAGATGTGATGTGATCTGACAGCGACGGGCCCAGACCTCCTCCCTCCCTCCCTGTGATGACAGGATGACAGCAGCAGTACAGGAGGGGATGAGCCTCTGTGGAGTGGAATGCATCCCAACAGGCCGACACATGTCTTACCTGCAGTCATATCAGCAGATAACAAACCTCCACCAGCCTCTCACTACTGTCTGACCAAACCACAGAGCTGCTGAGGGGAGATGAGAGGATACAGAGGCATCAAGTACACTTTATTCATCTGCTGCTACGTCTTCTGGGTGAGTCTCTCTGTCCAAACTGTTCATGTTCCTTCACAGATTCATCAGTGTGCTCACTTTCAGCCGTGAATGCTCTGAAACCTGTTGCTCAATCAGGGTTTGCCACGAGTGATTTCAACACAACGCAACATTTCACAGGAAACAGACCGTTTGAAAACATTTGAATAATATGAATTTATTTGTTTGATTCCTGCTGAAGTTCTTCATTTATACATTTAATGTAAAAAACATGACATGAGTTTATTCCCAGTGAACCTGTCAGTGCTGTTTGGTCTTGTTTTAACACAGTGTTGTTGTCAAAACTCTGATGTTCAGATGGATCAGTTTCATCATGTCCAGGACAGAAACTGTCACTTTAAATGTTAAAGTGTCTATTTTGTCTGTTTCTGTGACTCTGCAGGTCGTGAGCGCCGTCCTCATAGCAGTGGGGATCTACGCCAAGATCGCCAAGGAGAAAGGTAGGTCCAAAAATAATGATAACAGCCTGAACTGATTCTGTTGAATCCTGTCTACTGCAGGAACCTGTTCCGTTCTCCTCCCCTGAACTTTAAGAACCTTGTGAGTCTTTTGTATGACGAGTCTTTCGTTCTTTACTGTATTTTACAAACCAGAATAACTCGGCAGTAAAAAGACGACGTTATATTTCTGTTAAGTTTGATTGATTTTGGTCAGGTCAACACCTGTGAGCGGCTACAGAAAGCCAAAAGGTACATTAAAGGCAAAGTGCAGTGATTTAATCTCCAGACAAGGAAATAAAACTAGATCAGAGGTTTTAAGGCTTTAAGGTTGTTCAACTATATAAAATAAAAAGATGAAAGGTTAGGGTTGGATTAAACACCACTTCCCAAACAGTTTCTTGATTTCGTTCCAGGGGACAATTTGGGGACAAAGACTAAGGACCAACTAAGTGGGGACGGCTTGTCCAAGTGGGGACAAAAGCTGCTTTTTGGGTCAGTTAATGGCCAAGGTTTGGGTTAGGGTCTCCAAAAGTGACCAAGTTCAACAGTATTTGTGTTTGTGTGTGTTTTTGTAACCTCTTTGGGACCTTTTCCAGTAGAAACACTGATCTTGCTGGCACCTATAGTCCTCATGGGACTAAAGCTTGACCCTTATGCGGTAAAACACACATCTGAGGTTCTGGTTAAGGTTAGAGGTGTGAACTGGGGTTAGGATCAGGATTCAGGTTAGATATCTGTACAAACTTGTGAGTACAGTGTAAGTGTGTGTGTGTGTGTGTGCCTATAAAAACAATGCTCTGCTGATAACATTCCTGAGGATGAACCACAAAAAGCTTATCAGACATGTTTCAACCATCACTGTTACGTACAATGGTTAGAATTTAACTCTGTGTGTGTCTGTATGTGTGTTGTGTTGTGCAGATGTTGTCGACACCCTGACAGTCGATCCAGCTCTGCTGTTGATCGTCGTCGGCTCGGTGATGTTCCTCATCACGTTCCTTGGATGTTTCGGGGCACTGCGTAACGCACCTGCCTACTGAAGATGGTATGACGTGGTACTCTTAACATTTACTCAAGTAGAAATACCAATACCACGAAGTAAAAAATACTCCATTACAAGTTAAAGTCCTGCATCTAAAGTCCTAATTAAGTAAAAGTCTAAATGTGTTATCAGATCATTGATCCCGAGTCATTAGCTGGTTTGTAACTACATCAGATAGTTTAGTCCACTGGTTCCCAACAGAAGGGTCAGGCTCCTTCAAGGGGTCATCAGATAAATCTCAGGGGTTAAAGTACGTCTTACCGTTCACGATGTCTGTTGTAACGGGTTGTTGTTGTTCCTGTAGTTTCTGGGGATCCTGGTCTGTCCTGCTGCTGCAGATCGCTGCCGGAGTCGTGGGATATCTCTTCACAGACATGGTAACATCACACAGCTCTAACAGGACAGGAAATATAGCAAAACATCACCAGTGGACGACACGCTCAGATCCTCTATTGCACAGTGTAGAAACACTCTAGTAAAAGTCCTGCATTCAGATTTTTACTTGGGTAAAAGTCAAAATAAAGTGCTTTTACCACAAGTAAAAGCACTTGCTCTGTAGAATAAAATACATAATGTCCCTGCATTAATGTGTTTGATTGAATTTATTTACTGTCGTGTAGCTCCTTTGAGGATCAATAAAGTCTTATTTTCTTCCTCATCTACAGAAAAACATCATCATTGATTTGTTGTTTATGTTTTATATTTTTTATTCTTAATATGCAGAGTAACTAAAGTTACCTAATAAAATTAGTGCAGTAAAATAACAATGCGCCTGAACTTTGTAGAGGAATAAAGTAGCAGAGAATGTAAAAAAAATATACTCAAGTAAGTGCAGGTACCTCAAAATTGAACTTAAATACAGAGATTGAGAAAACGTAATTAGTTACTTACCATCACTGAGAAATCAGACATCAGGTCCTCCATCTTGAATCAAACTTGATGCTGCTGTTGTTCAGGTAATGGAAAGGACGGAGAGGCTGATGATGAAGGCCATCGTTCGATACAGGAGGACCAGGACCTGGAGAACGCCATCGACTTCATCCAGAAGAAGGTGAAGAAGAAGAAGGATGATGATGATTTCTGTCCTGAAAAACTGAGAGGCAGCATCAGGTCTTTACAGTCCAGTCTGTTGGTGGTGTTGTACTGAGAGACTGTTGCCGTCTTTGCAGTTTCAGTGCTGTGGAGTGGAGAGCTATAAGGACTGGTCCCATAACGTCTACTTTGAGTGTTCAGACACCAACCCCAGTCTGGAGGCCTGTGGAGTTCCCTTCTCTTGCTGCATTCACCAGCAGAACCAGGTCAGAACCAACACCTGAATGGTCTTTGTGGTCCCCAGGTCACAGGTTTATAACATGACCTTTGGACACCTGGAGTTTGGGTGTACTCTTCACTTCCAAAATAACCCTGAATTAAGTATCTAGAAACAGGACAAACACTAAACATCTGTCTTGGTTTAGTTGTTGGTTGTGTTGTTACTTCTACAGTTTAAAAGGTTTAAATGCACTGAACTACAGTTTGTCATCAGTAATACAAGAATGAACAACAGGATATCATCTGCATATGTGTAAATATTAACCTCATGTTTTTTTGACCAACACTTTGAACAAACAACATCCTGATCATTTGTTTTCTTAGAGTTTTGAATGATGTGGAGATACTAGAGGAAATCTCCACTAGAGGAAGATTATGGAGTCACTCCATAATCAGAAATGGGATATTCTGAAATTTCTGCTACTAGTGAAGCAAAAATAATGGATTTTACACTAGATTATTTCAGAGATTGTCTCTTGAAAATCAGCCCATTATCTTCTGAATTTCTTGTGTTAAAGAAATATATTAAAAAAAAAAATTTGCGCTTTCCTAGCATCTGGGGAGCATAAACACCCACAGAACTTTATAAAAATGTGGCCTGTATTTGTTTATCAATCCATATTTTGGGGGATTTCCATGAAAACTGCACAGGAGATAAAGAGGAGAAAAAGAGTCTTATCTACTGTAATTTCCTCCTGCAGACGGTGCTGAACACCATGTGTGGTTATGGGATGCAGCAGTTGGAGGAGCGTTCAGCCGGTCAGGATGTCTTCACCATTGGCTGTCTGGGAGAAAATCG